>NW_027204492.1:72707962-72975462 GCF_024711535.1 Dipodomys merriami
TAGAGTTTGGGCTCAGGGCCTAAGTGCTGTCCCTTAGCGTTTTTGCTCAAGGCTGATGCTCTACCACTTAAGCCATAGCTCCACCTCTGGCTTTTTGGTGGTTGATTGGAGATAAGAATCTCGAAAGCTGGGTGCCTGTGCCTCTCGCCTACAATCCTAGCTACTCAAGAGGCTGAGATCTGAGGATCCGGTTCAAAGCCAGCCAGCCTCGGCAGGAAAGTCCATGAGACTCTTCACCTCCAATTAACCACCAGAAAACCAGAAGTGGCGCTGTGGCTCAACTGGTTGAGAGCTCCCCTTGAGCTGAAGAGCGCAGGGACAGCTCCCAGGCCCAGAGTTCAAGACCCATGACTGACAAAAAAAATCTCCTGGACTTTCCTGGCAGTGCTGGCTTAGAACCATGATCCCCCGTTTTCAGCTTCCTGAGTAGCTAGTTACCGTATTTTTCTTTTAAAAAATACTTTTTTATTGTAAAAATACTGTACAGAGGGGTTACAGTTACATAAGTAAGGTAATGAGTACATTTCCTATCATGCATTGTTACCTCCTCCTTTGTTTTTCCCCTACCATCCCTTTCCTCCCACTTCCACAACTACACTACCCACCCTGCAAACAATAATATTATCAGAAAACATGAAATATGTTGACTTAGCAAAAAGTAATTCAGGAGCATCATGTTTCAAGTACAAAGATGCTTTAGAAACACCTTAATTCATTTCACTTCAATATTCTTTGTATCTAATGTATGCACAATAGCAATATGTGATAAAAAAATCTATGTCTAAGTAAATCTTAAAGAGAACCTTTAAGATACATTAATATAAATATAGCAAGTATCTTAATTACAAAAACTTAAAAATAAAAATAAGAGAACCTTTAATAATTATGAAGTAGCCAGATGCTGGTGGCTCATGCCTACAGTCATAGCTTCTCAGGTGGCTGAGATCTAAGGATCCAGGCCCAGACAACTAGGGACTGAAAGTCTGTGAGACTCTATCTCCAATTAATCAGCAAAAAAAAAAGTCAGAAGTAGAGCTGTGGCTCAAATGTTAGACTACCAACCTGAGTGAATATGCTGAGACAGTGACCTAGCCCTGATTTCAAACCTAGTACCAGCACCAAAAAAAGCAAAAAGGAAGTTTGCTTAGTCTTGCTTCACTCTATATATGTCAAACTTTATTCATTTATTCATTCATCCACTCGTTCATATCTAAGGTCTCACTATATACCCCAGGCTGCCTCAAACTTGTGATTCTCCTACCTCAGGGTCCTAAATGCTAGTATTACAGATACACCCTCTTCCAAACTGATTGATATAACTGGTCACAATTATGATCAAAATATAAAAAGAGCTCAGTGGCAAAGCGCTTGCCTAGCAAGTGCAACGTCCTGGGTTCGATCCCCAGTACCAAAAAAAAAAAAAAAAGAAAAGACAAAAAGAGCTCCTAAAAGCCATGTACTTGTGTACACCTGTAATCTTAGCTATTCAGTAGGCTGAGATCTGAGGACTGTGGTTTGAAGCCATCCTTGGCAAGAAAGTTCATGAGTCTCTTATCTCCAATTAACAACAAAAAGTTGGAAGTAGAGCTGTGGTTCAAGTGGTAGAGCACTAGCCTTGCGTAGCTTCCAAGCCCTGTGTTCAAGCTCCATAACCAAAAAAAGAGCTCCTACAAAATCTACTTGGTAAAGACAAATATGGGGGAAAGATAGCAATAATCAACTTATAGAAGAAATAGGTTAATGAAAAAAGGTTCAACCTAACTCATAATTAAGAAATAAGGTGGGCATGATGGTGCACATTTATACCCTCAGCACTTGGGAGAAGGAGGCAGGAAAATCATGAGTTCTAAGCCGACTTGGGCTACATAGTGACACTCTGTCAGAAAAAAAAAGAAAAGGAAAGGAAAGGAAAGGAAGGAAAGGAAGGATGGAAGGAGGGAGGATAGAAGGAAGGGAGGAAGGAAGGGAGGAAAGGAGGAAGGAAGGAAAATGCAAAGAAGAAACAATAGTTTCCTTGATATCTAATTGGCAAAAATGGAAATAAAAAATTTCTAAACACTGCTAGGAAGATGTGCAGGAGAAGATATCCCCATTCACTACTGGTTGCAGTGCGAAGTGGACCACATCTTAAGGAAGTGATTTGGTAATATCTACCAATTTTACTTCTATGCATCTTCCCTACAAAAATACTCCCAAAGATTGATGTACAAAAAATTTCTACTACATCATTGCCTGAAGAGTGACAAAACTAGAAAGAGCCCAGACTTCCATCATTCTGGTGTTTAATAAACCATATTCTATCTACACTAAGGTCTACCATGAAGTCATTACAAAGATAAGAGTGTTCTAATTGAAGATGTCTGTCTAAAGATATGTGCTTATCTACCTTCCTTTTGACATCCTATTAAAATGGTAATAAAGGAATAAGCCCTTAACAGTGAAGAAAATGAGCTTTGAAAATTTCTGGAAGATTGAAAATATGTCAACTGATGAAACAGAATGGAACAAGCCAATGCACCTGGCAGAAGAATCCTAGAGAGGCTCCACTTCAGAGCAGCAAAGTACTCAAGGTCAAAATAAAAGGGAGAGTGAATTAAAAACCTGTCTATGAAATACACGTTCCCATTGGCTCCTGACACCCCTTCCCATCATCTACTCATAATCTTCATATTGAAGATAGTTAACCAATTTTTTGTGCTGGTCCTGGAGCTTGAACTCAGGGCCTGGGCAACATCCCTGATTTTTTTTCCACTCAAGACTAACATTCTACTACTTGAGCAACAGCTCCACTTATGGCTTTTTGGTGGTTAATTGGAGATAAAACTCCCACAGGGACTGTCCTGCCCAGGCTGTCTTCAAATCAAGGTCCTCAGATCTCAATTTCCTGAGTAGCTAGGATTACAGGCACTAGCCACTACCACCTGGCATGAACCAAAGCTTTATCTCCTAGTCAAGTAAGGAAAGAAAGAGAAAGAAAGAGAAAGAAAGAAAGAAAGAAAGAAAGAAAGAAAGAAAGAAAGAAAGAAAGAAAGAAAGAAAGAAAGAAAGAAAAGTTGTAATGTATAGTTCTAATCCCAAAACTCAGGGAGGATGAAGCATAAGAATGGTGAGTTCAAGGCTAGCTGGGGTTACATAGAGAGACCCTCTCCAAAAATGAAAGAAAAGAGGATTCCATGATGACAGTTGTGAAGTAGGCTTGGAAAGCAGTCACAAAGAATGTCTCAAGAAGAATAAAGTAAGCTATGTGCTGGTGGCTCACGCCTGTATTGTTAGCTACTCAGGAGGCTGAGACCCAAGGATCCTGGTTTGAAGCTAGCCTAGGAAGGAAAAAGTCCATGAGATTCTTACCTCCAACTAACCACCAAAAAAGCCAAAAGGGGAGTCTTGAGCCAATGGACAGTGCTCAGGCTGTGCGTTCCAGCCCTAGTACTGGCACAAAGAAAAATGAAAGAGAAAGAAAGAAAGAAAGAAAGAAAGAAAGAAAGAAAGAAAGAAAGAAAGAAAGAAAGAAAGAAAGAAAGAAAGAAAGAAAGAAAGAAAGAAAGAAAGAAAGAAAGAGAGAGAGAGAAAGAAAGAGAAAGAGGAAGGGAGGGAGGGAGAGAGGGAGGGAGAGAGGGAGGGAGAGAGGGAGGGAGAGAGGGAGGGAGAGAGGGAGGGAAAGGAAAGGAAAGGAAAGGAAAAGGGAAAGGAAAGAAAAGAGGAAAGGATCTGAGAAGGTGGCTCAGTAGTAGAGTGCTTGCCTTACATGCATGAGGCCCTGGGTTCAATTCCTCAGCACCACATGTACAAAAAAAGCTGGAAGTGGTGCTGTGGCTCAAGTGGTAGAGTGCTAGCTTGAATTCTGGGCACCCAGGCCCAAAATTCAAGCCCCTCGACTGAAAGAAAGAAAGGACCTACTGATGATTTAATAATTTTTTTTCCTCAACAAGGAAATCCAAGGGCAGGACACCAGTGGCTCACATCTGCAAACCTAGCTACTCAGGAGTCTGAGAGCTGAGGATAGAGGTTCAAACTAGCCCAGATAGGAAAGTCTATAAGACTCTTATCTGCAATTAACCACCAAACCAAAAGTGGCATTGTGGCTCAAAGTGGTAGAGCACTAGCCTTGAGTGAAAAGAGATAGGGAGGAGGAAGATGAGGAGGAAGAAACAAAAAATAAAAACTCTTAACAACAACAAATATACACCATGTTGAAAATTATCTATATAACTTGTGGGTAGAGATGGAAGGGAGAAACTAGGGGATAATGAAAGAAGGGGTGACATTGTCCAAAAAGAAATGTGCTCAATACCTGACTTCTGAAATGCAACTCCTCAGTACATCACCTTTATAATAACAATAAAAAATTTAAAAAATTTAAAGAACAACAAATATATATGAAGATGACAGAAATATTAAGTTCTACTTCTTTTTGTGGGATTTTTTGCTAGTTAATTGAAAGCAAGTGTCTTAGGGATTTTTATCTCTGGGCTGATTTCAACTGCAATCCTCAGATCTCAACCTCCTGAGTAGCTAGGATTGCAGATGTGAGCCACCAGTGTCCTGCCCCTGTATTTCCTTCTTGAGGAAAAAAATTATTAAATCATCAATAGTTAGGATTAGAGACATGAGCCACAAGCACCTGGCTTCGGGTTCTATTTTTGATGACAGAGCAGAATAGGTATCTGAATTAACTCTCTCACAGAAAACCACTTAAAGACTGAATAAAACATAAAACAACTTATTAGAAACATCAAAAGGCCAGGTTCCAGGGACTCATATCTGTAATCTTAGCTATTCAGGAGGCTGAGATCCGAGGACAAAGCTAGTCTATGGTTTAAAGCAAGCATGGGAAGGAAAATTCATGAGACTCTTAATCTCCAATTAACCACCAAAAAAAGCTAGATGTAAAGCTTAGCTAAGTGGTAGAGCACTAGCCTTGAGAAAAAAATACTAAACAACAACAACAAAAACTCAAGGACAGATCCCAGCCCCAGGACCAGAAAAAAAAAGACTAATGAAGATAAATTAAATGAAAATCATATGGATATGTGTTGTACTGAAGCTGTACTTCTCCTGAAAGTATTTGCCAAATTCTGTGACCTTCAGCTAAAATATTCATGGACTCTTCCAGGTCCATTCACAGTACATCTAAGAAAGGGGTGAATTGTCTAAGAAACGAAGCCATCTAGAAGTCATCCAAGGTAAATGTAAACCAAGGCCTCTTCCTGTCCCCTGGAGTCTTAGCTAGCTCCTGGAAGAATTATAATCTAAAGTTAGAATAGACCATGGTGACCCCACTCAGCCCTACTCCCCAACCCAAGGAGAATGAAGCAAAGGACACTTTAGCCCTAAATAGAGGGGATAAAAACAGCACTGAGCAACTGAACAAGTAGCTAGTCTTTTCACTTATTTGCAGTTAAAACACACCATGCCATAGTTTGAAAAATCTTGGATTTGTTTAGATAACTTGAAACCAGCATTGCCTATAACTGCCAAGCAAAAGCAAACACAATCATTTTTGAGAGGAATGTGATTTTACTCCAGGTCTTTAAAAAAATCCCATAAATACTTTTTTTTTCAGGAAAAATGAGCCTTTATTGTCAAAATAAGTTGGCACTAGGATTTGAACTCATGGTCTCAGGTTTGCTAGACAAGTATTCTACCAATTGAGCCTTTATTGCCAAAAGCCAGAAGAGGAGGTATGGCGCCTTGAGAGGAGAAAGAATGTGAGGCTCTGAGCTCAAACCTCAGTAGTAGCCCAAAGATATACAATAGTTTATTTTAGGTAACTATTTTAAAAGTTTATTTAAAATCGTTTCTTAAATATGTTAAAATGAGAAATATAATATCGCATTAATTTTTATGGATTAGCAGATTGATTCTTGAGAAGTGATGGAAGTGGTATCATGGTATCATTTTTTAAAAAGAAAAACACCTTTCCTTCAATCCCCTCATAATAAGAGAGCACAAATCAAGTATGGTGGCACACCCCTGTAAATCTCAGCACTGTGAAGGATGAAACAGTTTGAAGCCCATCTGGGTTACAAGAGAAACCCTGTCTCAAACAACAACAAAAAGCAGGGGGCATGGTATAGATAAACCAATAAGCCTGAGTAACTGAGATGTCCCTGTTTACTTCAAATATGAAGATGGGTTATACAAACTACCAATAGCTGTAAGACACATGTTACACATGCTGTTAGCAACAATGAAGGAAGGAAGGAAGGAAGGAAGGAAGGAAGGAAGGAAAGAAGGAAGGAATGAAGGGAGGGAGGGAGGAAGGGAGGAAGGGAGGGAGGGAGGGAGGGAGGGAGGAAGGGAGGGAGGGAGGGAGGGAGGGAGAAAGGAGAGAAAGAAAGAAAGAAAGAAAGAAAGAAAGAAAGAAAGAAAGAAAGAAAGAAAGAAAGAAAGAAAGAAAGAAAGAAAGAAAGAAAGAAAAGAAAGAAAGCAGAGGAAAGCAGTTATGTGTACAATAGACCAAGTCCCCAAATAGCCAAAGTGACTCACTGGAAAAATCAGGGGGCCAATCTGAGGACAGCAGCTGAAACTGAGGAAATTTTTGCATGTTCCAATAGTAGGTAAAACCTAAAGATGTTGAATTAACGTGAGTATAAAGCAGTGTGAGCCCCCATGAATTCTCCAAAGGAAGCAGCTAAAGCTCTATATCCAGATAAATCCCCACAGAGAGTAAGAAATACAAAGAAGGAAGAACCAAGGTCCAAATGAAATTGGCAGAGAACAGCTCTCACCCAGACACGAGGAAGGAAGTGACAATTACACAAAAAGAACAGAAGAGGGCGCTAAAATCCATGAAACAAGAAAGTCAATTTGGAATCCAGACTCCATTCTCTGATTTATTTTCTTAAAGCTTCATAATGTGCTCCACACATATAATCTCAACACTTGGGAGGTTGAGGGAGGAGAATTGAGAATTTGAGGTCAGCCTGGGCTACATAATGACACCCTGTACAGAAACAGAGACGGGGTGGGAGTGGGGTAGGGCAACAGGAAGGGGAAGGGGAGAGGGAGAGGAAAGGGAGGAAGGAAGGAAGGAAGGAAGGAAGGAAGGAAGGAAGGAAGGAAGGAAGGAAGGAAGGGAGGAAGGGAGGGAGGGAGGAAGGGAGGAAGGGAGGGAGGGAGGGAGGGAGGGAGGGAGGGAGGGAGGGAGGGAGGGAGGGAGGAAGGGAAAGATGGATTTAAATCGGGTAAAATGAACAGCAGAAAGGATCAAAGCTGTATTTACAGTAATAACAAAAGGATTAGAAGAATATACCACTCCCTGACCAGGAGCATACAAAGAATAAAATCTCAAATGAAATGAACATAGAGATAGAAAGGATTTGAAGAAAAGTAGTACAAAACAAATAATACAGACTACAAGAACTCTTTCCTGAAATAACTTTTGCCAAAGACTAAAAACAATATATATTCAAAACTAAATTTGAGCCAGACATCTGTGATGCATGCCTGTAATCTAACTACTCATGAAGCTAAGATTCTGAGGATCATGGTTCCAACCCAGGCCAGGCAGAAAAGTCCAAAAGGTTCTTATCTCCAATTAACCACCAAAATGCAAGAAGCAGAGCTGTGGCTCAAGTGGTAGCTAAAAGCCAAGGATAGCACCCAAGTCCTGAATTCAAGCCTCAGGACTAGCAGCAAATAAAAGGCAATTGTCGTACTGTACCCATACAGTAGAATTCCACATGGTTTCCATGGAACTTGATGAACAACATGAATATCAAAGTCATGCTTTCTGCTCTACCATGAGTGATGATATCCTTTGCCTCTTACCTAATTGTCACACTTTTTGTCTGAAGAAATGGCTTGCTAGCTAGCCACTTGTTAGCTTACAAGGGGTAAAAATTTAGATTCTTCAATTTTTTTCTTTTTCTTTTTGCCCATCCTCTCGGCCTGGGCACTGTCCCTGAGCTTCATTTGCTCAAGGACAGTGCTCCACCACTTGAGCACAGCCACTTCTAGCTTTTTCTGTGATTTCATTGGAGATAAGAGTCTCACAGATTTTCCTGTCTGGGCTGGCTTCGAACCACAATCCTCAGATCTCAGCCTCTTGAGTAGTTAGATTCTCCCATTCTTGATGGGGAAGAAGAAGGATATGGATAAGAAAGGAATAGGATACATTTCTTACTATGTCATCTTTATTACTGTGAGCTTTCAATCACACACAATTGTATTACTTATCCAATTATAACATTTCATTTGAAATTAAAAGGTTACTCTGTTTTTTTTTAAAAGTCAAGTTGCATGACAGAAAACCAACCCCAAATGACCAACACTGAGACATCTCCTAGTAAAAATATTAGATTAAAAAAAAAACAAACCTTATGCATTCAACAAAGAGAAAAAGGGAAGAAAATAGGTCAGTCATTGGATCTACTGGTAGTAATGATTCATTCCAGAAGAAAATTAAGTGGCATATTGAAGACATACAGGAAAGAAAACGCAATTCAATGGTGTTTGTTTATAGCCAATTTGACTGCTGTAAGCTGAACTGCATCCTTCCCACATTAAAAAAAAAAAACAGGAAAAGAAAGTTTTTATTGTTTTTGTTTGTCGGTCATGGGGCCTGAACTCTGGGCCTGGGCGCTGTCCCTCAGCTCTTCAGCTCAAGGCTAGTGCTCTACCACTTGAGCCACAATACCACTTCCGGCTTTTTTTCTGCTTATGTGGTGCTGAAGAATCGAACCCAGGGCCTCCTGCATTCAAGGAAAGTACTCTACCACTGAGCCACCTTCCCAGCCCCAAAGAAAGTTCTTAAATTGAACTTCTAACTTCCAGTATCTCCCAATGAGAATATATTTAGTGATAGGATCTTTAAAAAAAAAGTGCTGAAATTAAAATGAGGTTATTTGTTAGACTGCAACTTAATTCACTCTGGCTAGTGTTTTTAGAAGAAGAGGGAATCTGGGAATGTTCCTTGGTGATAAAGAACTGGGTTAGCATTTGCTGAGTAGCTCCATCCCCAGCACAAGAAAGAAGGAGGGAGGGAGTTAGATAGGCAGAAAAGAAAAGAGAAGAAGTGAGATTTGAAAACATAGACATCAGAGGCCTGATAATGTTAACATACACCTATAATTTCAGCATTTGGAAGCTGAGGGAGGAGGATCATGAGTTTGACCTACATAGTAATACCCTATCTCAAAAAAGAAACAAATAAGTTCAAGCATAGTGGCTCAGGACTGATTCTGACTACTAGGAATAGAAAGATTGGGAGAATCACTGATCACTGTTTGAGGACATCCTAAGTGAAATGGATACACACACCCACACCCCCCACCCCACACACACAGTATAAAAGGCTGGAAGTTGTGGCTCAAGTGGTAACACACCTACCTAGCAAAAACAAGACTCTGAGTTGATGGTACCCCAATCCCACAGAAGGAAGTATAATTGTTTTTAAAGCACCGGGAAAAAGAAACATCTTGTGACAACAGAAGAAATATTTATTGGAAAGCTATAGACAGATCCCTACAGAAACCAAAGGCAGCTACGACCTTGACCTTGGGCTTCTAGCCTTCAAGATTGTAAGAAAATTCATTTGTGTTAAGTCACATAGTCTGACCCATAGCAAATTAATATATCAAGGATAAGGGCTACAAACTATTGTCAACAAGCAATTGGACAGGAAATAGTGCTTTTATGATCCTTTCACAGGGGAAGCCAGGGTAGAATGAATTCCAAGAAGACAGAAACAACTAGAAAAACAGTATCAAAGGACTGTTTGTGAGCATCAAATACATTGATATACATAGATATGCATAAAATTAACATTCACAAGCCCCACCACTGACAAAAAAAGACAACAAATATCATCAAGCCAGGCACTGGTGGCTCAGGCCTGTAATCCTAGCTACTCAGGAGGCTGAGATCTGAGGATCTCGGTTCAAAGCCAGCCGGGGCAGGAAAGTACGTGAGACTCTTATCTCCAATAAACCACTAGAAAACCGGAAGTGGCACTGTGGCTCAAACAGTAGAGCGCTCACCTTGAGCTGAAGAGCTCAAGGACAGCGCCCAAGCCCAGAGTTCAAGCCCCACGACAGACAAAAAAAAAAAAAAAAAACATTCAATGAAGATTCTAAGTAAAGAACACTTCATAATCACTAAGAATGAGAGAGGAGGGCAGAAGGGATTTGGAAACATGTTTTGTTGTTCTGTAATTATATGGCATTAATATTTAATCTTGCTATTTGAGACAGTTGTGTGTGTTATAAGTATAAAGCAAGAGTAATTATGTGATATTTCAAATGTCATCTCCTATCTATTCAAGAATCAAGATTCTCAGGTATGAAATAAAGGAGATTAAGATGTGAGTAAGTTAAGAAAACTCTGTAAATGGATGTATAATGAATAATACAATTCAAATATCACCATTTTGTCAACGTTAATAATTAAATGAGTGTAAGATCTGAGCATCAGATGGCTTGCTTGTGATGTTCATCACAAGAAGAGCAGTAACTAGACATTATGGCGTTTCTAAGGGAAGGGCACAGAGCACCTGTGAAGGGGTCCTCCCAAAACCGCACTTCTGATCCCAATCAAACCTGTTGTTCTAAACTATTAATATAAAGAAAATATGTTACAGAGAATCTGGTAAAGTACATCATGAAGCAACAGTCAGACAGAATCAGCATTGGCGACACTATGGGTCAAGTTGTCCAGTTTCTTTAATAACAGTGTGGGGGGACAGAAAAAGTCTGGGGGTATTTAGCTCATTGAAAAAAATGCAGCCGGGTGCCGGTGGCTCACGCCTGTAATCCTCGCTACAAAGGAGGCTGAGATCTGAGGATTACGGTTCAAAGCCAGCCCAGGCAGAAAAGTCCATGAGACTCTTATCTCCTATTAACCACTAGAGAACCAGAAGTGGTATTGTGGCTCAAGTGGTAGAGCGCTCGCCTTGAGCTGAAGAGCTGAGGGACAGCGCCCAGGCCCAGAGTTCAAGCCCCATGACTGACAAAAAAGAAAAGAAAAAATGCCTGCCTCACATTCATGAGGCCCTAAGTTCAAAATTGAGCCCTGCCAAAACAAGTCAAGTGTTGCAGGGAGCCTGTAATTCCAGTACTTGGAAGGCTGATACAGAAAGATTGGCTAAGCCCAGGATATCCAGATTCAGCCTGGCAACATAGAAAAACCCCACCTCTAAAAGAAAGTATATTCTCCTGAAACATGAAAAATAATTGAACTATTAAAAACTGGAGAGCCAGGCACCAGTGGCTCACACATGCAATCCTAGCAATTAAGGAGACTGGTGATATTTGAATTGTATTATTCATCATATATTTGCTGTGTTTATTTGGCTGCCCAATGGTGTAGTTCGTTAAGGAAAAACATAAATGCTTGGTTGTTGTCCTTAACATTTTTGAAATAACAATTTGCTGGTTACCTATTCTGAAAAGGTCAGCAATATAAAAAAACAGAATCAAAATGAGGAATTCATGGATTTAAACACAATTGCTATTTCAGACTCAGCTTATACATTTTCCTGGCTCAAACCTGGAAGCAGCCACTTCTCTAAAAAAAAAATTCTGGTTTCTTTTTAGTGTCAAATGCCATTTCCAAGCCATTTCCAAGCATGCTAGCAATGTTCACTAATATTGGACCCTCATCATTTCTAAACTTTGCAAGAAAAATTAAAGTCGCAGGAGTAGATATTGATGAGTTTTGTTTTCAAAGTTACAGCTACAGAGTTTTTCTTAAAGGTTTCAGCCACGGAACTGGGAAGGTGGCTCAGTGGTAGAGCGCTTGCCTTGCATGCCTGAGGCCCTGGGTTCGACTCCTCAGCACCACATAAGGAAAAAGCCGGAAGTGGCGCTGTGGCTCGAGTGGTAGAGCGCTAGCCTTGAGCTGAAGAGCTGAGGGACAGCACCCAGGCCCAGAGTTCAGGCCCCACGACCAGACCCCCCCCCCCAAAAAAAAGGTTTCAGCCAGTTCTTCCCTCCTGCTTTGCAGAGACAATGCCCTGTCATTGCTATTATGTCCTGTGTGGATAGCTGTGAATCTCTCAAAAACCCCAAACCTAAATCTACAAATTCAACCCCAGCAAGTGGGACCATCTGGAAATCTGTTTAAGAAGTTCTCTAGGCAGGATTGCCAGATAAAACACACATTACCTAGTTAATGCCCAAATTCAAATAGGCAATGAATGAATTTTGAGAATAAGTATTGGTAGTTTGGGGACACACATATTCCAACTCAAACTTAATTGAACCTATCCTAAGTTTATTTTTTGTTGTTATTGTTTGATTGGTTGCTTTTGAGAAATCTTTCAACCCACCTTCCTAGGGATTCTGATTCATGCTCGTTTGAAGATCTTCTGGAGTAGAGGTAACACAACAGGCTCGCATTCAGACCAACATGACTCCACCACATTTTTTAAACCAGGATGGAATGCCACAAATATGACTGTCATCTCCTATGACAAAGAAGACTATGACAGGGAAGCAGAGATGTGGGGAGAGAGCCAATTAGCCTCAGGGCCTAGAGTAAAGTTTAGTAGAACGAGGGAACTGGATTTTACCAGAAAATTCAAACACTGAGTAATCACAGTTCCAGCGTTTATGGGGTGCATGCAGTCAAACAAGGTACTACACAAAGTTGGGTGATGTGTAATAAGAGACAGACACGGAGGGTACAAGGAGAGGAAAAACAGAAAATATGTATGTGTGGGGGGTGTTGTGCTTTTTTTTTTTTTTGAGACAGGGTCTCCCTGTGTAGCTCAGGCTAACCTTGAACTCTCCATCTTTTGCATGCATCACCTGAGGGCTGTGATCACAGATGTACACTACCATGTCTGGCTGGGAAAACAGAAATCTCTAACAGAAGCCAGGAGCCAGTGGCTCGTGGCTGTAATCATAGCTACTCTGAGATTTGAGGAGCACAGTTCAAAGCCAGCCCAGGCAGAAAAGTCCAAGAGACTTTTGCCTCCAATTAACTACAAAAAGGGAAAGTTCAGGAGACTCTTATCTCCAATTAACTACCAAAAAATAAAATAAAAAGTCAAAAGTAGAGCTGTGGCTCAAGTGGTAGAGCACTAGCCTTGAGCACAAAAGCTCAAGGAAAAACAAAAAATCACTAAATAAAGCTGGGCGCTGGTGGCTCATTGTTGTAATGCTAGCTATTCAGGAGGCTCAGATCTGAGGATCACAGTTCAAAGTAAGCTTGGGAAGAAAAGTCTATAAGACACTAACCTCCAATTAACCACCAAAAAAAGCTGAAAGTAGAGCTATGGCTCAAATAGTTGTGCACCAGCCTTAGCTCTGAGTTTAAGCCAAAGGAAGGAAGGAAGGAAGGAAGGAAGGAAGGAAGGAAGGAAGGAAGGAAGGAAGGAAGGAAGGAAGGAAGGAAGGAAGGAAGGAAGGAAGGAAGGAAGGAAGGAAGGAAAACAAATCTCTAACAGAACAAGAGCAACAGAGCGGTGAATATGATCCAAGTGTATGCATATACATGTATAGAATTATCCCAATAAAACATCATTGTACAATTAATATATACTAACATAAAAAGATCTCTATGAGAAGTGTATATAAAAGATCCAGAAAAAGTTTCCTGGCCTAGGTCAATTTGTGCTCAATGGGGAAAAAGACTGGGAAAGGCTCTGGAGTAGTCCTCTTCATCATCTATCTATAGGACTTGTAAGAAAATGGTTCTCACTCACAGGGGATTTTAACCCTTGCCATCTTCTGAAGATACTTTTAGTCATCAAAAACAGAGTGGAGTCAGGCGCCAGTGGCTCATGCCTGTAATCCTAGCTAATCAGGCTGACATCTGAGGGTTGCAGTTTGAAGCCAGTCAGGGCAGGAAAGTCCGTGAGACTCTTATCTCCAATTAACCAGCAAAAAAGCCAGAAGTGAAGCTGTGGCACTATCCTTGAGCAAATGAAGCTCAGGGACAGCACCCAGGCCCTGAGTTCAAGCCCTAGGACCAGTACACACACATATACACGTACACACCAAAAAACAAAAAACAAAAAAAAAAAAACAAGGTGAAACATATTATAACCCCTAGTAAATAGAAGCCAGAGATACTGCACATCTAGAAATTGCTCTAATGCCTCAGTCCTCATCCCCAGCCCTGATGCAAGGGCTGTGTGCGTGCACATTCCCAGAAGTCAGTGAAAGGGAAACTGGGCATGTACGCTAGGAACTAAATGCTCTAGCTTAATCTGTAAAATGTGGCTGAAATTCTGAGTTCATGGAGTTGTTGTTGCAGCGATTAAACAAGGTCCTTCATGTTTAGATTCAAATATGCATTGAGGACTTAACACACTGTGACCAGGTGGTCAGGATACAGGCACAGTCCTTGCTATGGAGGAGTTAAGTCTAGGGAGTTTTGAAGCACACAGATTTCCCAACACAGGCTAATTTCCTTTACACAGATACCCACTCCCCTCAAGTCTGTCCTCTTTATTATAAGACAGGACCTCATCCATTCTGCTTTACTGGTGCTCTTCTTCATTCTAACTTCAGATATCCTCATCATTGGTTTGTGTTATTTTGCTAATAATTCACATCATTAATTTGAAATATAGCAAGCACTAAAGCCAACAGTTTCTTAGTCATCAAAAGAAGTTCAGGGGGCTGGAAAGGCAGAGTGGTAGAGTGCTTGTCTTGCATGCATGAGGCTCTGGGTTCGATTCCTCAGCACCACATAAGCAGAAAAAGCCAGAAGTGGAGCTGTGGCTCAAGTGGTAGAGCGCTAGCCTTGAGCCATGAGCTGAGGGACAGCACCCAGGCCCAGAGTTCAGGCCTACGACCCCCCCCGCCAAAAAAAAGTTCAGGGCTGGGAATATGGTTCAGTGGTAGAATGCTTGGTCTTGGATTTGATCCCCAGCACATCTCTCTCTCTCTCTCTCTCTCTCTCTCTCTCTCTCTCTCTCTCTCTCTCTCTCTCTCTCTCTCTCTCTCTCTCTCTCTCTCTCTCTCTCTCTCTCTCTCTCTCTCACACACACACACACACACACACACACACACACACACACTTGGACACTTATCCTTGAATATGTGAGGAACACACTCTTCCTTTCCTGACCTTGACCTACGGTGTTTCCAAACTCCTACTCTGAGAGGGCTTCAGGAAACTATGAGAAGGAGTGAGAGAAAGGGGGAAATCAACGGTGGGGTCTGCATTTGAGAGTTGAGCAAGTAAGTGATAGCAGGGCCAATTACTGAGACTGAAAAGCCTTAGGGAGAAGCAAGTTCAGAAGGAATATCAGGAATTCCAGAGAATTTTTTAAAACCCTTTCTGTCTCTAGCATGTCTCAGCCTGTACAAGTTATCAGTTCTGATCTTAAAGCAAATGAAACCCTTCTCAAACCAGATAATCCCTCTAACTATTGCCATCTTTCCATCCTATTATTTCTATTTCTCTCTGTGTGTGTGTCTCTCTCTCTCTTTGTGTGTGTGTGTGTGTGTGCAAGCACATGTGCACGTGTATGTGTGCACACGCTTGTACTGGGGCTTGAACGCTGGGCCATTAATTCTTGCTGAGCTTTTTCACTCAAGGCTGACATGACCACTTAAGCCACAGCTCCACTTTAGCTTTTTTTTCTGTGCTAGTTGTGGGGCTTGAACTTAGAGCTTGGTTGCTGTCCTTGAGGGTTTTGTAAAATTCCCTCTAGGCTAGCACTCTATCAGTTTGAGCCATGTTCCATTTTTTTTCTAGTTAATTGGAGATAAGAGTCTCACGCACTTTCCTGCCTGGGCTGACTTCAAACCACCATCCTCTCAGTCTCCTTTGTAGCTAGGATTATAGGCATGCACTACCAGTGCCCAGTTTCTCCCTCCACTTATTTGTTTGTTTCTTTGTTTTCATTTTGCTGGACCTGAGGCTTGAACTCAGGGCCTGGGCATTGTCCCTGAGCTTCATTTGCTCAAGGATAGTGTTCTACCACTTGAACCATAGAGCCACTTTAGGCTTTTTCTCGTGTGTGTGTGTGTGTGTGCGTGTGTGTATTAAGAGTTTCAGAGACTTTCCTGCCCAGGCTAGCTTTGAACCACAATCTTCAGATCTCAGCCTAGTTGAGTAGCTAGGATTACAGGCATGAACCACCAGCTTCTGGTTCTGTTTCCTTTTAGATGCAAGCTTCTTAAAGGATCATCTATTGCTCACCATATCTAGTATTCTCTCCTACCACTGAAGATACATTCTAAGACTCCCAGTGAACACCTGAAATTCTGGGTGGCACTATGCACATACCTATGATGAAGTTTAATTTATAAATGGGAAGTGTAAGAGATAAATAACAGTAACTAGTAATAAATTAAAACAATTACCTCAATATAACATAATGAAAGTCAAGTGAAGGTGTACCCTCTTTGATTCTCTCATGCCTTCTCTCTCATGCTCTCTCAAGATCTTTCTGTATTGTATTCCTCCATCTTATGAATCTGTGCAGTAACATGTCAAGGAAGCACTTCATGTCCTCTGATGGACACATCTGAACTGGCAACGCCACTACTCTTGCTCTTCTGAAATGTTATTGAATAGCACAAGGGTCACTTGCACACAAGCACTACAGCATGATAACAATTCATCTGACAACTATTTGGAATGGGGTAAGACAACACAACATTTTGACACTTTTATCCCATTATACACACAGTACACTATTTACAACTTAGAAATTGTTTATTTCTGGAATTTTTCATTTAATATCTCCAGACCACAAGTAGTTAAGAGTAGCTAAAGCTAAGGACAACTAAAAAAAATTAGAAAGCACAACATTGGGCAACTGAAATACCACCATATTTCTTTACCTCATAGTCTCCTCTTGACCATGTCCTCAGTAAATTGACAAATAACAAATAATACCCTAATACCAAATCTAACCAATACTTTTCAATGGAAGATCCATTGTAGCTTTAACTTTAAACATCACCTTCCCATTGGGCTACCTGGGAAGATCCTAATCCTGCAACACATCTCATGGCCTTACAGGGTTTCTTTTGCAGTCTGGAGGAAGCCTTTATGATCTTGTGTTAGTCTTGCCCTCTACATGTCTGCCAAACCCTCATATGGATGACAACAAGGTCTCTGAAAAATCTTGTCTCATTTGGTTTTCCAGCCATCACTCTCTCCTTCCTCTTCTATGAGTTTTCCATCTCATATTTTTCCCAGCATCTCCCCTACCTGCTACTTAATATTTGCTTTGCTTCTTTTTCTGATATTATAACAAAATACATGAGACTCTTTCATTTATAAAGAATAAACATTTATTAGCTCATGAATCTGGAGGCTGAAAAGTCCAAGAGTATGGCACTGACATCTGGTGAAGGTCTTCTTTCTACATTATAATACTGTGGAGGATATCACATAGAGAGATAGAGAACATTAATGAGAAAGATCAGCTTTGATTTAAAAGGTCACTCTCATAATAACACTTAATCCATGAATCCATGAATGGATGGGTCTATTCATGAGAGAAGAGCCTTAATAACCAAAAATCTCTCATATCTCCCACCTCCAAATGTCAGTAACAAACGGACCAATCAAATTGACAATAAAGATTAGCCATCTCTAGTCCATCTCCACAAAACAGATCATTCTGTCCTTGGCCCCTCCAAAGATCTCATGTCCATTTCACAATGCAATATATATTTAGTTCATCTGGAAGAGCTCCCATAGTCTTTTTTTTGTATGTATGTGGGTATATGCCAATACTGTGGCTTCAACTCAGGGCCTCACTCCCTTGATTGACATTTCCAGTATTTTGGTGGTTAATTGCAGATAAGTCTCCAGGACATTTCTGCCTAGGCTGGCTTTGAATCTCAATCCTCAGGTTTCAGCCTCCTGAGTAGATAGGATTACAGACATGGGTGGGCATCTGGTGCCTGGTTAGACTCCCCATAGACTTAACAGTTCCAACACTGTTCAAAAGTCCAAGTCCAAAGTCTCTTCTGAGAGTCAAGGCAAAGTCTTAGCTATCAGTCAGTGAAGAATGAAAAACAAGTGACATACTTCAAGAATACAATGACACAGAGTAAACATTCCTGTTCTAAGAAGGAGAAATGTGAACGTAGAAAAGAGAAATGGGACCAAAATAAGCCTGAAAAACATCAGGGCTAAATATTCATTGAATTCTGAAGATTCCTGTACAGTCTTGTCCATTACAGTCCACAGGGCCACTTTCTTGGACTAGCTCTGCTCAGTGCCTGCGGCTTTTCTCAGCAGACATTCCAGGTATCTCCAACATCCTGGAAGCGCCATTGCAATTTAGGCTTCCAGCATGACTCTCGGGGGCTGCCTGGGAGAATCATGACCCTGCTATGTATCACCTGGCCTCACAGGCTTTCTTTTGCAATCTGGAGGAAGCCTTCATGACCCTGTGTGACTCTTACATTTCTGTATGTCTGCAAAACCAGAATCACGTGAATGACATCAAGATCTCTGAGTACCTGAATGGCTGAATGCAGGGAAAATATTTCCCTAGATGCACCCCCCCCCCAGCTCTCTTTTCAAAGTAAAGTCTTTCAAGTGAGTTAAAACTTTTACACACTGAGTCTGGAATAAGTGGGAGTGGGGACCAGCTCATTCTGAAGATGCACCTTGAGACATCTTTCCTGTTGGCCTGATGCAAAGTTTCTGGTGTGTGTGTGTGTGTGTGTGTGTGTGTGTGTGTGTGTGTGTGTGTGTGTGTGTGTGTGTGTGTGTGTGTGTGTGTGTGTGTGTGTGTGTGTGTGTGTGTGTGTGTGTGTGTGGTCTGGACCTGTGTGTGTGTGTGTGTGTGTGTGTGTGTGTGTGTGTGGGGTCTGGACCTGGGGTTTAAACTCAGGGACTGGGCACAGTTCTTGAGCTTTTTTTTTGGGGGGGGGGTCTGGTTGTGGGGCCTGAACTCTGGTCCTGGGCTCTGGGCTCTGTCCCTCAGCACTTCAGCTCAAGGCTAATGCTCTACCACTTGAGCCATAGCACCACTTCCGGCTTTTTTCTTTTTGCTTATGTGGTGCTGAGGAATTGAACCCAGGACCTCATGCATGCAAGGGAAGCACTCTACCACTGAGCCACCTTCCCAGCCCCTCCCTGAGCTTTTTTACTCAAGACTGGAACTCTATTACTTGAGACACTGCTTCTCTTCTGGCTTTTTTGGTGGTTAATTGGAGGTAAGAATCTCATAGGCTTTCCTGCCCAGGCTAGCTTTGAATCCTGATCCTCAGATCTTAGAACTACTGAATAGCTAGGATTACAGGCATGAGCCACTGGAGCCTGGCTTCTGGTTTCTTTTTAATATCCCTAATCTCAGAAGCTACACTTTCCTCGGCCCCCAACCTACCTTGTGCTTCTTTCTGAACAAATAGGTTTTCAAAGCTTTCTGCCTTTTGTTTTTTTTTTTTCCTCTTAATTTTCACTATAAACCCAGTGTTCAGAACACAGGTCTAAACAAGGTAATTTATAGAAGAAATACAAGTTTTCCAACACATGTAATCAATTGCTCAGTTTCACTTAACAATCAGGGCAAGGTAAATAAAACAATAAGTGAAATCACTCTAAAAAGTTGGCCAAAGTTAATAAGAATGATATCAGGTATTGGTGAAGATTCATGGAAACAGTCATGTGCTGCTGATAGAAATATGGCTTGCTGTAACCTTTTAGGAAAGCGATCTGGCAGTATCTTTTAAAATATGAAATACATATATGGCTCTTATATGTTTGGGAAATTCCCACTTAGGTCCTTAAGCATGTATGTATGCAGACATTCTCATATTGTTGTTTTTGGTAACTGAAAGTTGAAGTTAATCTGGGTGCCCATTCCTGGAGAAGAAGATAGGGAAATATGATAGATTGGTACCTTGGAATACTATACAACACTTAGGATTGTGTTCTACTTGTACAAAATGAATGGCTTGTACAATAGCATGCTGAGCAAACAAGAAACATAGAAATGTCTGATACATTATTACTTATGTATATTAAAATACATACATGTAGCTGGACTCTGGTGGTTCATGCCTGTAATCCTAGCTACTCAGAAGACTGAGATCTGAGAATATCAGTTCGGAGCCAGCCAGGGCATACACATACATACATATATACATGAGGAGGAAGAGACAAACTTTACATGAAAATTTCTAAGTAATTCTATAGAGTAATCCCTCCATCCTTAAGGAAGTGGAACATACATATATTCCTTAAGCTTGGGTGCACAGAATGTACCCATTCAGCCAGGTAATGAACAAGTGATGAAGGTCAACATCAACAGGGCTCAGTCACTTTGATAGTAGGTATCCTCCACATAATACAATGAAAAAATTTAACCTCTGTCATCTTCCTTCCCCAAATACAAAACCTCCGTTCAATCGCAAGAGCATGCATCACCTGAATTCCAATATTTTACAGAACTGCTGATGAGGACTCCTCAAAACCATCAAGGTCATTGAAAGCAATTTATGTAAAGTAAGTTACAATCCATGGAAGCCCAAGGAAACATGGTGATTAAATGCAATGTTGTTCTGGATGGCGTCTTGGAACAGATAAAGGACATTAGATAAAACCTAAGGGATGCTGAATAAAGTACAGGTTTTAATAATAATGTGTCCAATATTGCTTCATTATTTATAACAAAGGTATATACTGAAATAAGCTAGTACAAAGATCTAGTGGCTCATGCCTGTAATCCTAGCTACTCTGGAGACTGAGATGGGAGGATCATGGTTTAAAGGCAGGGTAGGCAGCAAAGCTCAGGAGATTATCTCTAACTAAGAAGCAAAAAGCCAGAAATGGAGCAGTGGCTCAAATGGTAGAGGTCCATCCTGGGCAAAAGAGCAAAGGGACAAGCTGAGCACTGATGGCTCAAGCCTGTAATCCTAGCTATTCAGGAGGCTGAGATCTGAGGATCATGGTTCAAAGCCAGCCCAGGCAGGAAAGTCTGTGAGACTCTTATCTCCAATAAATCACAGAAAATCAGAAGCCCCATGACTGACAAAAAAAGAGCAAAGGGACAATGCGTAAGCCCTGAGTTCAAGCTCCAGTAACAATAACAACAAATATACATACACACATAGAGAAGCAGTCATAAGCTGTATAAGAACTCTATACTGTCTTCATTATTTTTTTTTGAAAATTTAAAACTGCTCTAGAAATAATTATTGCTTTTTTATGGTACTGAAGATCAAACCTAGAGTCTCGTGCATACCAGGGCAAGTGTTGTACCACTGAATTACATCTCCAACCTACCTAAAATAAACATTATTTTTTTTTTAAATGTTGAAGCCAGGCATTGGGGGTTCATGCCTGTTATCCTAGCTACTTAGGAGGCTGGGATCTGAGGATGGCGGTTCAAAGCCAGCCCGGGCAAGAAAGTCCATGAGACTCTTATCTCCAATAAATCACAGAAAACCGGAAGTGGCACTGTGGCTCAAGTGGTAGAGTGCTCCCCTTGAGCTGAAGAGCTGAGAGACAAGCGCCCAGGCCCAGAGTTCAAGCCCCATGACCAACAAAAACAAATGTTGAGTTAGACATATGGCTCAAGTGGTAGAGTGTTCAACTGTCAAGAGCAAGGCCCTACTGAAGAAAAGATCCCTGTTCTATGTCTCACAAAACTATCAGATAAAGGGAACTTAGGAAAAGCAGTGACTTTGTCTATGGACAACATCCCAGAAATGAGAGCTGACACTTTCCCTCTTCCTTTCCATTTGTTGTTGTAATCAAAGACTGTATCATAATACCATGATTAATGGAAATTAAGAGAATTTGTTGCTAGAAAGCCTACCCTTAAACCATGGCTAAGTCAGCTGTGTGCTGGTGGCTCACGCCTGTAATCAGGAGGCTGAGATTTGAGGATCAAGCCTCAAAGCCAGCCTAGACAGACAAATTCAAGACTCTTATCTCCAACTAACCACCAAAAAGCCAAAAGTAGAGGCATGACTACATGGATAGAATGTCAACCACGAATGGGAAGAGTTGAATGGAAGTGCAAGGCCCTGAGTTCTGAACAGAAAAGAAAAATATGAAAGAAAGAAAGAGATGAAGAGAAGGAGGAAAAGAGAGGAGAAAAGGAAAGAAAAGAAAATTCATACTTTTATCTACAATTAACCAGCAAAAATGCTGCACTAGAAGCATGGTTCAAATGGTAGAGTACCATGAGTGAAAAAGCTCAGTGACAGCAGTACTGGCACCAAAAAAAGGATGGCTTAGTAGAAAAGAAGTAAAAGAAGGCAAGTCCTGGAACCTTAGGGAGAAAAGAATTTTGAAATGGACAAAAATTAGGATACAGGGGCTGGGAAGGTGGCTCAGTGGTAGAGCGCTTGCCTTGCATGCATGAGGCCCTGGGTTTGATTCCTCAGCACCACATAAGCAAAAAGAAAAAAGCCGGAAGTGGCACTGTGGCTCAAGTGGTAGAGCACTAGCCTTGAGGTAAAGAACTGAGGGACAGAGCCCAGGCCCAGAGTTCAGGCCCCACGACCGGACCCCCCCCCCAAAAAAAAATTAGGATACAGCCAGGCGCCTGTGGCTCACGCTATAATCCTAGCTACTCAGGAGGCTGAGATCTGAGGATCACAGTTCAAAGTCATCCCAGGCAAGAAACTCCATGAGACTCTTATCTCCAATAAACCACTAGGAAACTGGAAGTGGTGCTGTGGCTGAAGTGGTAGAGTGCTTGCCTTGAGCTAAAGAGCTCAGGGACAGTGCTCAAGCCCAGAGTTCAAGCCCCACAACTGACAAAAAAAATATTAGGGTACATTGATAGGTAAAGCAAAACATTTAACACAGTCTGATATACTAGTAAATATGTGCAGAGAAAATACTTAAAACAATCACATATTTTAGCCAGGCCTGAGAGTCCACAGCTATAATCCTAGCTCTCAAAAGGGTGAGACAGGAGAATTGTAAATTTCATGCCAGCCTGGGTTATGTAGCAAGTTTCAGGTCAGCCTAGGCTACACAGAGAAACCTTCTCTCAAAAAAGGTACCATGAGGGGCTGGGAAGTTGGCTCACTGGTAGAGCACTTGCCTTGCATGCCTGAGGCCCTGGGTTCGATTCCCCAGCACCACATAAGCAAAAAGGAAAAAAGCCCGAAGTGGCGCTGTGGCTCAAGTGGTAGAGCGCTAGCGTTGAGCTGAAGAGCTGAGGGACAGCACCCAGGCCCAGAGTTCAGGCCCCACAACTGGACCCCCCCCAAAAAAAAGGTACCATGAACAAGGTGCTGGTGGCTCATGCCTAACTACTTAAGAGGCTGAGATCTGAGAATCAGTTTGAAGCCAACTCAGGCAGGAAGCCCCTGAAACTCTTATTTCCAATTAACCAGCAAAAATCCCTCTGTGGCTCAAGGGCCTGAGTTGAAGCCAAGGTACTTGAACCAAAAAAAAAAAACCCATCTAAAAAGTCTACAAATAGTGTAAATAAAAGTATTAAAGATACACATATGAAAATGTTAATAGAGAAAAGGATGTGAAAGGAGAAAGACTGATGATACTTGCTGTTATTTTCCCAAGAAGAGTATGCCTGCTGGGTTTTATTGATGGCTCATATCAGTACACATAGCTTAACATAATCCCGCTGGGAAATGCACAGAAGTAAAGAATGCATTCCATAAGCTGCTGTATTGCTAAACTTTTGGTGAAGTGCTTTATGGCCTCATACAGGCACTGGAATTTTTCAGTTAGGAATTAAAATTGTACAAAATGCCTAGTGAGACTGAGAGATTCCTTCTTTTTTTTTAATTGTGAAAATGCTGTACAGAGGGGTTACAATTACATGGGCAAGATAATGAGTACATTTCTTATCAAACATTGTAGCCTCCTCCTTTGTTTCCCCTTCCCATCCCTTCCCATCTTGGAGATACATGTGGAAGTGTACCCCGACTGAGTTAGGTGCCGTGATTCTTTTTCTAGTTTCTGTCATTGTTTCTTTTCTGCCTTGTAATCTGGGAGCCACGCTTGTAATGCTAGCTTATTAGGAGGATAAGATCTGGAAATCAAGGTTTGAAGCCAGACTGGGCAGAAAAATCTGAGAGACTTTTACCTCTAATTAACCACACACACACACACACACACAAAAACAGAAGTAGAAGTGTGGTTCAAGTGGCAGAGAGCCAGCCTTGAATGAAAAAGCTAAGGGACAGAGTCCAGGCCCTGAGGTCAAGCACAAGTACCCGCATACACACAAAAAAAGTAATCAAGGAAAATATTTCATACATGGCCTTGTTTATATATGTCTCATTCTGTACACAAGCAAGAGGAGAGAGGTCTATTTGATCTTTTTCAATTGTTTCCCTTGTTATAATGAGAATCAACTGCTTCTTTTTATTTAAAAAGAAACCAAAATTAACAAACAAAAATCACAGTTTTGAAAGGGGGGGGCGGATCCACCTTTCCTCATAAACCTACTTTTGCTTTTGTTCTCTATTTTGTAAATGGTATCATATTCCCAGAACAAAGATCTGCCAGCACCTCCAGATCAATCCCTTTCTGTAATCTTCCACTCTTCCTCTTAATTAGTCACCAAATCAGATTCTAGTTCATATATATCCCTACCTTCCTCTAATTAAAGTCCTATCCTTTCTAGTTTGTAAATCTCTTAAAATCCCTTCCCTTCTGCACCACCCTTGTCAATAAGGATTTTTTTTTTAGTTGAGGACATTATCATCACGCAGAATTTCCATAGCCTTTCATGTAATCCTGTCTCACCCCTTCACCTTCCAGCCCTCCAACAGTACTCAGGATTATCTTTCTAAACAGCTGCTGGTACTTAAGGCCACAGAAGATTATTACAGGTGGTACATCAATGAATAAATATACTTTTAGGGTACTAGATATATTTTTTAATATGCATACAAAGACAACATGTAATATTCAGACCTTTAATGCTTTACATTTAAAAACATTAAAATGGTAAAGTAGCATATGTGTAAACAAAGATTGAAAAGCATTGGACTACATGATAAAGCACAACCTCCCATGATCTTTACAACTTAGCCCCATCCTACCTTTGCAGATTTCTCCTCATAAATATACCAATGTAATTAGAGCAAATTTTCTGATGGCCTCAAACTGTTCATGTTCTTTTGGCCTTCCCTTCCCGTCCTCAGGATCTTCTCAGAGATAATGTCTTCCTTGCTTACTCTCCTATGCTTCAAAATTTAGCTCAACTATTTTCTTCTGGAAATTTTTTTCCCTAACACTCTCAGGCTCTCATGCTGTTACCACAGGCACTTCTGTTCAGAACTTATACTTTATAAAATCATCATTGTTTATGTATTTGTGCCTCCACAAAATTATGAGCTTGTCCTGAACAGGGACTAAATCTTACCCAACACTTTTTTTGTGCTAGTATTAGGGCTTGACCTAGGCACTGTTAGCTTATTTTTTCTCTCAAGGCTGGCGCTCTACCACTTGAACCACGGCTCTACTTGTGGCTTTTTGGTGATTAATTGGAGATAAGAGTCTCACTGACTTTCCTGCTTGAACTGGCTTTGAAACTCAGTCCTCAAATTTCAGCTTCCTAAGTAACTAGGATTACAGGCATGAACCACTGGTATTCGGGCCTCTTACCCAAATCTTAGCCCCAAGTGTACCAAAACACCTGGCATAAAATAAGTGCTACAAAATACCACATAATATTTCAATAAATGATGGACCACATGTAAGATAGTATATACCATCTGTACTGGGGAAGTGGTAGGCTATAGCACAAAGGTTTATGTAAGCACTTTCTGGTGTTCACACAACAATGACTTCCCCAGTGATTTCTCGGATTGTGTTTCATTTGTTAAATGTTGCACGATTATGCTTAGAAAATGAAAGCTGAGTGAAGAGCTTGAAATCTGTTTCATGTTATTATTTATTGTTTCTCTTCTTTTTTTAAAGACATTACCCTGGTCACTTAGAAAAGAACAGAGGCCAAAGTCACAAAGGTTTCAGTCATAGAAACACACAAATTAGAAAAGTCTTGTTTATTTTACTTAGAGCATTAGGCATTTAAGATTCATCCATATGGGTATTTTGTGTGGGTTTTGCTTTGGATTTTTTTTGGGTCAGTTGTGGGGCTTGAACTCTGGGCCTGGGCACTGTCCCTGAACTCTTCAGCTCAAGGCAGTGCTCTACCACTTGAGCCATACATAGCGCCACTTCCTGATATTTTTATTTGTCTCTGTGTGTGTGTGTGTGTGTGTGTGTGTGTACCTGTGCGTGCACACACATGCTGGTCCTGGGGCTTGAATTTGGGGCCTAGGCACTCTCCCTGGGCTTTTTTGTTCAAGGCTAGAGCTTTATCATTTGAGTCACAGTTCTAATTCTAGCTTTTCTGGTGGCTAATTGGAGATCAGAGTCTCACCGACATACCTGCCCAAGCTGACTCCTAGTTATGATTCCTGCCTGGGTTGGCTTCAAACTGTGATCCTCAGATCTCAGCCTTTTAAGTAGCTAGGATTACAGGCATGACCCACCAGTGCCCATCTTCACTACTTTTTCATTTCTTTATTCTATCAAATATGTATATATGTATACGTATATATTCTCATCATTTATAGGTGTCTATAAAAACAGAATTAATCAAAAATGTTTCAGACACATTAATTTACAATATTCTATTCTATACATTATTAATCTCTACACTTAATGTGTATGATTTTTCAGCCAACCTGACTGTCACCAAATACATGGAAACAGTCCAGCATATGACCATTAACATACCACTTATTTTATATATATGCTGTATATGAGAGAAAACATGCCATATTGCCTTTCTGAGTTTGACCTATTTCACTTAACATGACGATTCCCAGTTCTATACATTTTCCTTCAAACAATGTAATTTCTTTTTGTTTAGGGTGTTTTCTTAAGACAGGATTTAACACAGCACAGGTTGTTCTAGAACTCACTATAAAACTGGCTTTGAACTCACAATCTTCTGCCTCCACTCCCAAATACTAGAATTATAATTGTGTGCCACCATGCTTGGCTAATTTTATTCTTCTTTATGGCCAAATACTACTCCATTGTGTACATATACCACACTTCATTCATCTGTGGATGGGCTTCTTGGCTAATTCCATAACTTGGCTATTGTGAATAATGTCACAATAAACATAGGTGTGCAAGTTTCTCTATTGTAAGCTCATTTTGATTCCTTTAGATACTTACCCAAGATTTTATTGTTGCTGGTGTCAGGGTTTGAACACAGAGCCTCGAGCTTATTCAGCTTGCTTGCTCAACTGGCATTCTACCACTGGAGTTATTCTTCAGCTCCATACCCAGGATTTCTATAGCTGGATATTAACAGAAGTTCTAGTTTTAGTTTTCTGATAAACTTCCACATAAATTTCTACTGTGACTATATTAATTTACATTTCCACCAATGATGGATAAGTTTTATTTCCACACCCCCAAACCCACCCTCACCCCTATATGCTAACCAGCATTTGTTGTTGTTTTCTCCATGATAACCATTCTGAGTGAAGTGATATGAACTCTCAACGTAGTCTTGACTTGCATTTTCCTGGCAGCCATAGATATTAAAAATTCTTTTTCAGGGCTGGGAATGTGGTTTAGTGGTAGAATGCTTGCCTAGTATGCATGAAGCCCTGGGTTTGATTCCTCAGTACCACATAAACAGAAAAAGCTAGAAATGGTGCTGTGGCTCAAGTGGTAGTGTGCTAGTCTTGAGCAAAAGAAGCTCAGGGGTAGTGCCCAGGCACTGAGTTCAAGCCCCAGGACTGCCAAAAATAATAATCATTCTTTTTCATGTATTAGCCATTGGTACTTCTTCCCTGGGATAAACACCTGTTAAAGATTTTCTTCCATTTTGTAGGCTGCTCTAGGCTGATTCTTCACCGTAGTAATGTCTGCTTTTGCTGTGAAGAAGCTTTTTAGTTTAATGCAATGCCATTTGTCATTTCTTTTTCTTTTTTCTTATTCTTTTTCTTTTCCTTTTTTAAATTTAATTAATTAATTTTTTTGGTGTGGTTATGGGGCTTGATCTCAGGGCCTGGCTGCTGTTTCTGAGCTCTTTTACTCAAGGTTAGTGCTCTACCACTTAGAGCCACAGCATCACTTCAGTTTTTTTGGTTGTTAATTGGAGCTAAGAGTCTCACAAACTTTCCTGACCACCTGGCCTTGGACTGCAATCCTCAGATCTCAACCTCCTGAGTAACTAGGATTACAGGCATGAAACACCAGTGCACGGCTGTCAATTCTTTTCTTTTCTCTTTTTTTTCCCTTTCTTTGTTTCTTTCTGTGTTTGTTTGTTTCTTTCTTTCTTTCTTTCTTCTTATCTTTCTGGGGCTTAAACCCCGGGCTTGGGCACTCTTGCTTAGTTTTTTGGGTTTTGTTTTTGTTTTTGTTTTTTTTGTCATCATCATTGTCATTGTTGTTGTTGTTTTTATTCAAACCTATTGCTCTACCACTTGAGCCACAAGTCGACTTCTGGCTTTCTGCTAGTTAATTGGAGATAAGAGTCTCATAGACTTTCCTTCCCAGGCTGACTTTGAATTGGAATCCTCAGATTGCAGTCTTCTGAGTAGCTAGGATTACAGGCCTGAGTTACCAGTGCCTGGCCCATTTGTCAACTCTTACTCTTATTTCCTGAGCTACTGGACTCCTGTTCAGAAAACAGTTGTATATGCCAATATTTTTCCATATTTCCTCTGTGATATCTTTTAGCAGTTTCAAGGTTTCAGTTCTCACATTGACGTGCATGATACATTTTTAATTCATTGTTACATAGGGTGAAAAATAGGACTCTAGTTTCAGTTCTCTACAATAAACTAATTTTTACAGGGCAAAGATTTCAGTAGATATTTCTTCAGTGAATATATATATATACATATATATATATATATACATATATATATGTATATATATATGGCCAGCACTATTAGCCATGCCTATAGTAAAAAAAAAGATAATAGTAATTGTTAGTGAGAATATAGAGAAACTGGAACCTCAATCTATTACTGCAGGAATGTAAAATGGAATAGCTACTGTGGAAAATAGTTCAGAAGTTCTTTAACAAGTTACACATAGAATTACCATATATCCCAGCAATTCCATTCATGGGTATTTACACAAAATTGGAACAAATATGCTTATAGGAGCACTATTCACAATAGCCAAAGATGAAAACAATTATGTCTATAAATGGATGAATATGTACACAAAATGTATATGTCCACACAGTTAAGAAAGTACTAATACATTTTGCAACACTAATGAACTTTGAAGCCATCATGCTAAATGAAAGAAGTCAATCATGAAGGATCACAAACTGCATGATTCTATTTATGTGACGTTTCCAGGATAAATAAATCCATAGAGACAGAAAGCAGATTAGCAGTTGCCAGGGGCTGGGAAAATGAGGAATGACTGCTTGTGCTACAGGCTTTTCATCCAGAATGATAAAAATGCTCACGAACTAAGGAGAGATAATGATTACACAACACAGTGCACGTACTCCAATGTCACTTGATTGTACCTTTAAAAACAGTTAAAATGGCAAATTTCATGCTACGTATTTTCTCATCAGAAAAAGGAATATTTAGACATGCCAGAAGTTGTAAGAAAGCATTAAAAATATATCAAAGTCTAAAATTTCAGCTTAATTATTTTACAACATGGAAAAGTAAAGTATAGAGGAACTAAGGAGTTCATTTAGCAGATATGTAGCTGTGGAAGACTACTTGACAATGCAATTTTTATCATGTAAAAATAATCTTAGTTGGGGAAAGATGGCATTCAAATTTTCTCTGCAGAAACAAAAAAATTTACACCTAGGTATACCATCTTCAAACTGCAGAAAACTAAGACAAAGGGGAAAATGTTGAAATTTGAATTTTTAAAAATATTTTATTTTTTATTATAAAGGTGATGTACAGAGAAGTTACATTTTCATAAGTCAGATAATGAGTACATTTCTTTTTAGATAATGTCACCACTTCCTTCAAATTAAAAAAATTTTAAAAACCACAGAATAAGAATAAAAATTGAATCAGTCTTCTCTTCAGAAACCATGAAAGCAAGAAAGATTGTTATACATGTATGTGATACGAAAAAATTAGCATTTTGTACCCAGAGAAATTATTCTTTGAAAGTCAAGATCAACAACAAACAACAAACCAATTTAAGTGAAATGACTTAAACAGATCCTTCTCCACTAAAGGTGTACAAATAGCCAATAGGAACAAGAATAGATACTCACTGTCACTAATCATTAGAGAAAATCAAAACAACAATGATAGTCCACTTCCTACCTATTTAGATGAGTATTATTTTTTCAACAACAATAAAAACCACTAGAAACATTGATCATGATATAGGAAAACGAGAACTCTTAACAAAATGGTAGAGCTGCTTCTGAAAATAGTATGCAACTCTTCAAAAAATTACCCAGAATTACCATGTGACTTAACAATTTCATTTCTAGTTATTTGCCCACAAACAGAAAACTTGTACTTAAACACAAAAAGTGGATGTGTACATCCACTTTCAAAACAGCATTATTCATAATAATCAAAACGGTGAATAGTTAAAACATTGAAAACAACTCAAATGTCCACTGACAACAAAAGGATGAATAAAATGTGGTATATCTATACAAGGAATGGTATTTGGACTCCAAAAAATAAAGGTTTGGGGGGATGGCTCAGTGGCATGGTGGTGTTTGTCTAGCATTCTTAAGACCTTAGGTTATATCCTCAGTATTGGAAAACAAAAAGAAATTCTTACATAATCTACAGCATGTACAAACCTTCAAAATATTAAGCTACATGAAAGAAGCCAGAGAAATAAGCCAGATAATAAGACAAATATTACATGATTCCATATAAATAAGATGTCAAATATCAAATTCACCAGCTGCCAGTAGTTCACATCTATAATTTTCTAGCTCCTTGGAAGGCTGAGATGTGAGAATTGCAGCTCAAAGCTAGCCCAGACAGTAAAGTCTGAGAGACTCTCCAATTAACCAGCAAAAGGCTGGGAGTAGACCTGTGACTCAAGTAGTAGAGTGTCACCCCTGAACAAAAAAGCTAAGGGACAGGTTCTGAGTTGAAGCCTCAGTACCAACACATACATACAAAAGAGAAATAATCAAATCCACATACAGAAAGTAGAATAGTAGTGTTCAGAGCTGAGGGAAAAAAAGAAGAGTTACTTTCAATGGCTAGAGTTTCTGTTAGAAATTACAGAATGTAGCTGGGCACCGGTGGCTCATACCTGTAATGCTAGTTACTCAGTAGGCTGAGATCTGAGGATTGTGGTTCAAAGCCAGCCCAGGCAGTAAAGTCCATGAGACACTTATCTCCAATTAACTACCAGAAAACCAAAAGTAGCATTGTGGCTCAAGTGGTAGAGCACTGGCCTTGAGATGAAGAGCTCAGGGACAGTGCCCAGGCCAAGAGTTCAAGCCTCACGACTGACCAAAAAGAAAGAAAGAAAGAAAGAAAGAAAGAAAGAAAGAAAGAAAGAAAGAAAGAAAGAAAGAAAGAAAGAAAGAAAGAAAGAAAGAAAGAAAGAAAGAGAAAGAAAGAAAGAAAGAGAGAGAGAGAAAAAGAAAGAAAGAAAAAGAAGAAAGAAAAATGATAGAAAATTCTGGAGAAAGGTAATCATGGCTCAGTAGCAATGCGGGTGTGCTTAAATCTACTAAACTGCATGCTTCAAAGATGTTAAAAACAAGGTACATCTCATGTTTAGTACCTTATCATTAGAAACAAAAATTTCTAAAATTGCCAAATTAGCCAATGCTATGCATTTTTACACAATGAAGAAATGAAAAGAAAAATACATACTGTAAATTACATAATGGCATGGAAATATTTCTATAAACATTCTGTAATTTAAAAAGTAAATAGTTGAGCTGGGAATGTGGCTTAGTGGTAGAGTGCTTGCCTAGCATGCATGAAGCCAAGCCTTGGGTTTGATTCCTCAGGACCACATACACAGAAAAGGCCAGATGTGGTGCTGTGGCTCAAGTAGTAGAGTGTTAGCTTGAGCAAAAGAAACTCAGTGATAGTGCCCAGGCCCTGAGTTCAAGCCCCAGGACTGGCAAAATAAAATAAAATAGTTGAGCACTGCCGTGCATGCTTGTAATACCAGCACCTGAGTGGCGTAAGTAAGATCTCAAGATTAATGTCAGCCTAGGCTACACAGTGATACCCTGTGTCAAAAACAAGAAAAAAATGTTACCTTCCATTAGTAAAGTTATACTTTGTTGGGAAAGATGAGGGAGAATGTTGCAAGAGGCGACATTGATCAAGATGAATTGTATTCATAATCTGACTTGTTGAAGCCCCTTTGTACAATTACAAAAGAAAGAACAAAAGTAGGGGTTGGGGGGGAGAGAAAAAAAAGAACAAAAGAAAGAAAATAAAGTTAAACTTTGATTAATTTGATTGGTTTCCATATTTTCATTAACAATGTACTTGCAGACCACTTCTTTAAAGAGCTAATCTCATCTCTTAGATGGCAATTGTTATTAAAATTTCAATAACTTTGTTCAAGTTCTTAAGCCTCGTACATACTCATTACAGCACTAATCATTTTACCTCATTGGACCTACTAATCAATTCCCAGTGAGAATCATTAGACACTCATGCCTAGTAAGCCAGAAAGAAAAAAAATGAATCCTTGAAACAGATGATTGGAGCTATGCTTTTAAATCTAGAATATATGAAAAGTAAAAAATGTGACTCATTCGTGATTCCCATAGGACAGAGCTAACACTAATCAGTCCTCTGTACTTTGACATGTAAAACCTGTAGAAGCCTTAGTGGGATTTGGAATGTTCCAGAAGCCTTTGGAAGGAGTTAGATCAGGAAGGGCTCTATACATAACTTGGAAAGTAGAGTTATCAGTTTTATATTTTGTGTTTCTATGTTTTTTTTTTAAATAGAAGTCTAGTGCTACTGGCTCATGCCTATAATCCTAGCTACTCAGGAGATCTGGGAACTTCTGTTCAAAGCCAGCCATGGCAAGAAAAGCTGTGACTCTTATATTCCATTAATCATCAGAAAACCAGAAGTGGAGCTGTGGCTCAAAGTGGTAGAGTGCTAGCCTTGACCTAAAAGAGCTCAGGGACAATGCTCAGGCCCTCAGTACAAGCCCCACGATCACTACCAGTAACAAAAAAAGAGTAAATGCAGTAACTACAATAAACAGAAAAGGCCAAACAATAAAAATTATCAAAGGATAGCTGAGCTAGATGCTGGTAGCTCACACCTGTAAGCTAAGCTACTCAGAAAGTAGAGATCTGAGGATGGCAGTTCAGAACCAGCCCAGGCAGAAAAGTCCATAAGCTTATCTCCTAGCAAGCAAAAAGACAGATGTGGTGCTGTGGCTAAAGTGCTAGAGCTCTAGCTTTGCATTTGAAAGGTAAGGAAGGGAGCTGAGGAGTTGGCTCAGTGGTAGAGTACTTGCCTCATGTGCATGCATGAGGCCCTGGGTACGATTCCTCAACACCACATAAGCAGAAAAAGCTAGAAGTGGTGCTATGGCTCAAATGGTAAGGCACTAGCCTTGAGCTGAAGAGCTCAGGGACAGTGCCCAGACCCAGAGTTCAGCCCCCACGACCAACAAAAATAAATAAATACATAAAGGTAAGGAAGAGCCTTGAGTTCAAACCCCAGTACTGGCACACACACACACACACACACACACACACACACACACACACACACACACACACACTAGGTTTAAATAGTAATTCAGTGGAATTGCATATTCTACTAGCTATTTTAGTTTGAGGAATTACTTTTCCTTGAACCAGAAAAGGACTGATTGTACCATGGTATAACTATTCTCAAAAGTAATGAACAGGAATACAATCTTTTTTCTCTTGTGGTTCCCTTCCTCTTGCCCCTTCTCTGGTTTCATTCCTACACTTTGAATATCATAAACCAACTTACATGTGGTGGGTACCAGAAGAATTCATGAAGAACTATGTCATTCCATCTAGTGATCAGAACATATAAATTGGTTTGGGCCAGGCACCTGTGGCTCAGTCCTGTACAAAAAAAAAAAAAAAAAAAGCTAGAAGGGGCTGGGTGCTGGTGGCTCATGCTTATAATCCTAGCTACTCAGGAGGCTGAGATCTGAGGATCGCAGTTCAAAGCCAGCCCGGGCCAGAAAGTTCATGAGGTTCTTATCTCCAATTAATCACCAGGAAACCAGAAGTGGGGCTGTCGCCCAAGTGATAGACTCTTAGCTTTGAGCTGAAGAGCTCAGGGACAGCACCCAGGCCCAGAGTTCAAGCCCCATGACTGACAAAAAATATAGAAAGGGAGCTATGGGCCAAGTGTTAGAGCACTATCCTTGAAAAAGGAAAAAAAACTCACAGAGAGCACCAAGGCCCTAAATTCAAGCCCAGCATGTGCATACACACACACACACACACACACACACACACACACACACACACACACACACACACACACACACACACAGTGGTTTAGGATGTGGAAGAGAAAGGGGATAATGGATGGAACCAGAGTCTACTGTTATTTTCCCTCCTTCCTTACATAGACAGAGTTCTGGAAGGATGGTTGCACATCCACTGTCCTTTTCCATTGAGTCATTTCACTGCAATCTGGCATTGGCCTTGACTCCATCCAACTCTGATGGAAGGCTTTCTAGGTGTTAAATTCACCAGCCTACATTTATATTTACCAATAGCTAAGGCTATTGGCTTGCTCTGATTTCCCAAAAGTTCTTGCGTTCTAGGACCCTAAACTCCCACTTTTCCTATCTACCTTTTCTTTCCCTGTCAGGATGTCTTCAGTTCAATCCTTATTCATTGGGATTTGCCAGGAATATGTTCTAGTCTCTCGTATCTTCTTATACTGCATGGGACAAAGTTCAACTGCTTACATAGCTTCAAATACCATCTCAACACTGATGATTGCAAAATTTTAATACCAGCCCCAAACCTGTGTTTATGTTCCAAACATCTCTTTCCAAATTACTGTTAAGCATCTTGACCTACAGGGTACAGAGATATCTTAAACTCCCTAGTCTATAATCAGATTTGTCTTCCCTGCTGCCACAATCTATTGGATTCCTGAGTTGTGTTATCATTCTTCAATGCAGGCTATGTTTCCACAGTAGAAATGTGGGGTTTTGTTTCAACTACCTTTTCTCCTAATCCCACATGTGTAATCAATCAGAGTACAGTCCCGATGATTTCCATATCTACTAAACATACTGTTGAGTCTGGCTTTTGCCCTGCAGCACTACCATCTTGGTTCAAATTTTTAGAATACCTAGTTTAAACTAACATAACCCCTGCTAACTAGTCGTCCTGACACCAATCTCTTCCCAATGCAGATCAATTCAACTTTCACACTGCTTTCAAAATGATCTTTACAAAACAAAACAAAACACAATCTATTGTTGACTTCTGAGAACCTACAGAAGAAAAGAGACTCCTTGTTTAGCATGTAAACATTCGGCTTCACTCTATTGCACTCCAGACTCCTTCATACCAACTCTTTGCTGTTCCTTTAACATGGCTGAATTGTATTCCCTCCTCTTAGAAAGTCTTCTTCCGCCTTCATCCACCCTTTGGTATGTGTGCCTTATTGGGACCCAAAGCAGAAGCTATCGTTTATGGAGCAGTTTTGCTGAGCAAAATTGAGCTCTTGTGGAGTGTGTCACGCACAGACACACACATGTGAGGGACCATGCCCCAGTACTGAGGTTTGAACTCAGGTTCTGGGCGCTGTCCCTGAGCTTTTTTGTTTGAGGCTAGCACTCTACCATTTGAGCCACAGCCCCACTTTCTGCTCTTTTTTTTGGCTGGTTATTTGGAAATAAGAATCTCATGGACTTTCCTGCCCTGGTAAGCTTCAAAGCACAGTTCTCTGATCTCCGCCTCATGAGTAGCTAGAATTACAGGTGTGAGCCACCAGCACCTGGCATGAAGTTTTAATTCTTTTAATATAGGGAATATATATTACATGCAGTTGACTTCTCTGTTCTGTATGTTCTCATTGCAGTCTCTTGACTTGTCTGTAATGACAGTTACCATACTAGAATGCAATAGCTCTTTTTTTTTTTTGCAGTGCTGAGGCTTGAGCTCAGGATCTTGTGAATTCTAGACAGGCACTCTCTCACTGAGCTACATCTGCAACCTCGATGTAATATTTCTGCTTATAAGATCTCATTTCCCACTATACCATGGTAACAGAAACATGTTCTCAGTATTCAATAAATGTTCATTGTGTAAATAATTCTAAAACCTCTCTCTGGCAGTAGCCTTTTATTTGTTGCTTTGCCTTAGCCTCTTCTGGCTGTGTCCTTTCATTACTCATTCAACTACAAGCATTGAGTGCTGACAAATAGATAGTGTTTAATAAAGATCTCCTTTCATGTACTAAGTGAATTTCCTAAGAAGAGATCATCAGAGGAAGTGATCAGAAGGCTGTCCTTCAGAACTCTGCCTCTGGAATTCTATCAACAGCCTGTACTACTGACACCTTCTCTTCTAAGATTTGCAAGACTTTTTCTCATCTTAAAAAAATACTGTCCTTTTAACGATGTTCTTTTGTCTATCTGCTGACTGCTTTTCCTTTCCCTCTTTCCCTTGCCAAAATCCTTCAAAGATTAGTTTGGATTTCCATTCCTTCTAATAAATTATTAATTTCCAATTATTAATTGGAAATATTTTAAACAAACAAAAAGGTAAAGTACAACATAATGAAAATTCTTGGGCCCACAATTAACTTTTTCAAATATTAACATTTTGCCAAATGTCTTTACTTTTTTGTCAGTCATGGGTCTTGAACTCAGTACCTGGACACTGCCCCTGAGCTTTTTTGCTCAAGGCTAGAGATCTACTACTTTGATCCACTGCGCTGCTTCCAAATTTTTGGTGATTAATAAGAGTCTCACAGACTTTCTTACTCAGGCTGGCTTCAAACTGTGATCCTCAGATCTCAGCCTCCTGAGTAGACAGGATTACAGGCATGATTCACCAGCTCCCAGCATCTTTCCTATTTTGGTTGCTGGGGCTTGAATTCATGGCCTGGATGCTGTGCATTAGCTTTTTCATTCAAGGCTGGTACTCTACCATTTGAGCTACACCTCCGTTTCTGGCTTTTGGGGAATCATTGTAGATAAGAGTCTCATAGACTTTCCTGTTCAGCCTGGCCTCAAACCACAATCCTCAGATCTCAGTCTCCTGCATAAGTAGGATTACAAGCATGAGCCATTGGTGTCCTGCTACCAACTACTTCTTTTTTAATAATATTTTTATAGTTGTAATAAAGGTGATGTACAGAGAGGTTACAATATCTCAAGGATATTTCCAAGTACAATAGATTAACTGGTTGGCCTCCACAGCATTTCATTCTACTCACCTTTCCTACCTTAGAACTTTCACCTCCCTTAGCTTCTTTGACATCATAATCTCCTCTTGCCTCTACCAATCTTCCTGCCAACCAGCAGTCCACACTACTAGTGGGGTACAACGGTATGCAATGAAATTACCAAGAACTCACACTCCCTCACTTCCATCTGTGTAAATGTTATGTTCAGTAGGTGTGATATAGCATTAAAAAATTACTGTAAGACAGGTTCTGAAGGCTCACACCTGTAATCCTAACTCAGGAGGCTGAGATCTAAGGATCTCAATTTGAAGCCAGCCTAGGCAGGGAAGTCCATGAGACTATTTTCTCCAATTAACTACCAGAAAAACCAGAATTGGCAGTGTGGCTCAAAGTGGTAGAGCGCTAGCCTTGAGAGAAAAGGCTCAGGGACAGCACATCCAGGCCCTGAGTTCAAGAACCCATGATCACCACCACCACAACAAAAACTTACTATAAATATATCTGTAACTTCCAAATGAATTCTATACATTTGCATACCATTTATATCAATAAACTTAGAAAATTGTGTATCTGCTACCCTTATACTATTATGTAGTGATTTGTATGTTTCAGAGTGCCTGTGTGTCCCTTGGACCAGCATATAATTAGTTGATGATTAAGACGTATCTTCTCAAGAAGGTAAATTGAGTCCCAACTTTCACAATCCTAACATGAACTAAAGGACAAATATGGAAAAAGAAAAACACCTAATTATTCAATATTTTGCAACCATCATAGTAATAATTGTTTTAGCTAAGAATCCTCAATGAATGTTAAACTTACTGGTTAAGAATTTGATGAGGCACAAGATATTCTCAAAATTATTACTAAAAGTTACTTATTAGTTACAAAGGGGAAAAATAGTAATTTACAGTACATTGGCAGACCTTACTCTAACAAACAATTCAACAATGATAATGTCACTGGTAATAGCAAAAAATACAAACCATATGCTTCCTGCTACTGTGCTCTGCAAGCACAACTAATTCTTGCTTTGGGATTATCTCTAGTCTCACAGCTTCAAACCATATCTATTATCATTAAGACCAACAAATCTCTATGGGGGGGGGGGTCCGGTCGTGGGGCCTGAACTCTGGGCCTGGGCACTGTCCCTCAGCTCTTCAGCTCAAGGCTAGCTCTCTACCACTTGAGCCACAGCACCACTTCTGGCTTTTTTCTTTTTGCTTATGTGGTGCTGAGGAATCGAACCCAGGGCCTCATGCATGCAAGGCAAGCACTCTACCACTGAGCCACCTTCTCAGCCCCCACAAATCTCTATTTCTGATCTCATTATCTCTCCGACACTCAGACTGTTTGACGTTATCCCACAGAACACAGATGCTTTGTTATTCTCTCATTTATTTCAGATAGCGTCTATTTTTATTCCTACATTGGTCTTATCTTCAATAGTATCTAATCTGTTAAACCCATCAAGTATATTTTCTTCAAATGTTATATTTATTCTCTTTAGTAGTTTTGATTTCAGGTTTTTATATAAAATTTATTTGTTTTTATTAACATATATTTACAATACAAGAAGATTTTATTGTGTTAATCTATAGATGCGTACAGAGTACTTGGAGTAGGTTTACCCACCATTTATATTCCCATAACCCCCTCTAATTTCACTTTGTATATCTTCCATATTTCTTCTCAACATAACTACATGACTATATTTTCTCTACTTTATTAAATGTATGAAATATATTCATAATGATATTAATATTATTATCCACTAATTCCATCATCTGTTTCCTTCTGGGACTGTAATTGCTGCTTTATTTTGCTCACAATTTTTGGAAGCATTTTTCTGCTTTGCATATTTGGTCATTGGTTACTGGATGCTGGAAATGGAGAATTTTATGGTTTGAGGTGCTGGGCTTTTTCTTTATTATTTTTTAATACTCTGGAGATTTGTTCTGGGATAGAGAGTTTAGTTAGAAATAGTTTCTTTGAATGAAAACGGAGAAGACAAACTAACAGATGCTGGCGAGGATATGTCCAAAAGGGAACTCTACTACACTGTTGGTGGGAATGTAATCTTGTTCAACCACTCTGGAAAGCAGTATGGAGGTTCCTCAAAAGATCAAACATAGAGCTTCCCTATGACCCAACTATTCCACTCCTGTGCATCTGTCCAATTGACCACAAACTAGGCTACACTAAAGCCACCAGCACGATTATGTTCATTGCAGCATTGTTGGCCATAGCCAAGATATGGAATCAACAGATATCTCTCAGTGGATGAATGGACCAAAAATGTGATAGATAGATAGATAGATAGATAGATAGATAGATAGATAGATAGATAGATAGATAGATAGATACACACACCACAATGGAATTCTATGCTTCCTTCAAAAAGAATACCATTGCCCCATTCATACAGAAATGGAAAGTCTTGGAAAAAATTACATTAAGTGAAATAATCCAGGCCCAAAGATACAGGCTGCATGTTTTCCCTCGTTGTGATCATTAGAATGTGCCTATAAATCTACAAGTAAACCAAATAGATAGTAAAAGACAAATTATTACACCTGGACATAATTAAACAGCACTCCATTCACACAGTGAGAATAAAGGAGGATATTCTTAGGAGAGGATCACAAGGGCTCAATAGCTATGTGCATCTGATCATATAAAATAATGCTTATCGAAATCAACTCCAAGAAATGGAAGTAAGAGGTTTTTTTGTTGTTGTTTTTGTTTTTTTATGTCGGTCATGGGGCCTGAATGCTGTCCCTCAGCTCTTCAGCTCAAAGCTAACACTCTACCACTTAAGCCACAGCACCACTTCTGGCTTTTTCTGCTTATGTGGTGCTGAGGAATCGAACCCAGAGCCTTATGCATGCAAGGCAAGCACTCTACCACTGAGCCACCTTCCCAGTCTCGGAAGTAAGAGGTTTTTATTGTACTGTTTGGGGTTCTTTTTTTTCCTCTTGGTTTATTCCCTTCTATCTTTTTTTTTCTGTGCCCTTTGTCTTGTATATAAGTTTATCTGATTTGTGATGGAGACTGGGAAGCACAGAAAGGGCAGGACAAAGTGTGAACCAGTTCAGCGCTGAAACTCAGCAGACACCATCTTGAAAATGAACTAAACAGCTTTGGGGGTAGGAAAGTCGGGAGGGGGAAAACTGGGAAAGAATGAGGAAATGTACTGATTATCTGACTCATCACTGTAACCCCTGTGTACACCACATTTACAATAAAATTTTAAAAGAAATTGTTTCTTTTGGGGGGGGCGGGAGTCCGGTCGTGGGGCCTGAACTCTGGGCCTGGGCGCTGTCCCTCAGCTCTTCAGCTCAAGGCTAGTGCTCTACCACTTGAGCCACAGTGCCACTTCCGGCTTTTTTCTTTTTGCTTATGTGGTGCTGAGGAATCGAACCCAGGGCCTCAGGCATGCAAGGCAAGCGCTCTACCACTGAGCCACCTTCCCAGCCCCAATAAATTGTTTCTTAGTTTTTGTTGTTGGTTGTGGGGCCTGAACTCTGGGCCTGGGTGCTGTCCTTCAGCTCTTCAGTTCAAGGCGAGTACCCTACCACTTGAGCCATAGCACCACTTCCGGCTTTTTTCTGCTTAAGTAGTGCTGAGGAGTTGAACCCAGGGCCTCATGCATGCAAGGCAAGCACTCTACCATTGAGCCCACTCCCCAGCCCCAAAATCATTTCATTGAAGGCTTGATTTTAAGCTGTTAAAAATGGACCAGAGCAACCTAGGGTCTAGGCTAATTTGTCCCCATTAATGAGGCAATATCCTTATAAGTAGACAAACCAATGCCCTGTGTACTGCACTCTGACTGTTAGGAATTTGTGTGAGATCTAGGAATTGTTCTGCCTGCTCTTTTATGGGGGTACTTTCCTGGTTTCTGGCTTTATCTCATCTGTATATGATGAGGAACATTCTGGCGAATAGTCAAGAGGGACCAGAAGATCAGAAGAATATACTTTCTCTTCCTTCTTTAATACATTACACACTGTAACTACTTCATCCTCCCTGAATTTTCAAATCAGTCTCCTGAATAAAGACCAACCGCTCAAAATTAGCCAGCCTCCTCTGCCCTAAAATGTCACTTCATATATTTTGTCCAGATTTATAATTGTTTAAGGCCAAAGAGCCAAATTGGTCCTTGTTAATTACTCTGCCATAACTAGAAGCATAAGTTCTTAAAAATTTGAAAAAAATTCTATATCACTATGAAAAATAAATGAATTACAGAGAGATTAAAAAATAGTACCATGGAGGCTAGGCTACAGTGATAATCCAGGTGAGAAAAAAAATACTAGCTAGAACATGGTGGCAGCAATGGAGATGGAGAGAAGTCAATTCTGGGTTCATCCTGCATTTTGTCATTATTGTTGTTGTTGTTGCCAGTCCTGGGGCTAGAACTCAGAGCCTGGGCACCAGCCCTGAGCTAGAGTACTACCACTTGAGTCAGAGCTCCACTTCCAGCTTTTGTGGTAATTAATTTTGGAGACAAGGGTCTCATGGACTTTCCTGCTTGGGCTGGCTTTTGAACTTTGATTCTCAGCTCTTAGGATTACATGAGCCATTGTAGGATTTTTAAAAACATCATCTATGTCCGTTACTTAACACATAACATATGGTCATTGTTAACAGTTTAGCAGTGTGGTGCTGGGAAAAAAGGCGAGTACGTTACCCTCAAGATCCTTTTGATGGCTTCCTATTACTTTCAACATTTAAATTAAAACTCCTTAGTACATCATTAAAGGTCCTCCATGAGATGCTGCTGTTGCTCCTTTTCTCCTTTTTCTATTCCTCCTCCTTCTTTCTTTTATGTAATGCTATAGGTCCATGCAGGGCCTCCCACATGCTACTGCTATACCATTAAGCTACATCCCCAGCCTTTTGTATATTTTTAAATTTTTGATGTATTTTATTTGACACAAAATGCAAAACCTAATGACATTTTAACATAAAAACAATATAAATAAATTGTCAGGTACTTTCATATTTTATTTTTCATATTTTAATAGGTGATTGAAATCCTAGGCATTATCATTTTAAAATACAAGCAATGTCAAAAATATGAACAAATGATTAATTTTGCATTCTATTTTCTTCCTAATTCTTTGAAATGTTGTGCATTATCAACAAAATACTATGCAAAAATCACATATCTATTTTGACCTGTTTTAGTTTTTCTGTTGCAATTATAATTTATCACCAAAATAGAAATAAAATCAAATAACTATTTTACTGTTCTTTTTCTCTGTTTCCAAAATGGAGCTTGATATCATCTTGATAGAATAAGAACGAAATTCAGTTTTTTTTAGAGTCAGTCTAAAATGCAGGATGTTGTCATCTCAACATGGAAAAATATAAACATTGTTAATTACTTTTACACCTTTTATTTCTTACTAAGTCTTTGAAATGCAGTCTGTTTTCATTTCAACAAGAAAACATGATATAGTCAAGTGGGGTAGCAGATGCTTACAATCCTGGCTACATGAGTGGTAGTGATAGTAAGTTGAAGGTTCAAAGACAGCCTGAGCAGAAGTTAAAAGGACCCTATGTCAAAAACAAGTTGGTCATGGTGGCACAAACTTGTAATCCACTATTCAAATGGAAGATAAAGCAGGATTGTTGTATGAGTCCAGCCCAGGCAAAAGTATGATAACTTACTGAGAAAGAAACTAAAAGCCAAAGGACTGGGGGCATGGCTCAGTAATAGAAAAGACTCAATTGCTAGCAATACAGAAAACTATGCACAAATTATTAATTCCATATTTTCAATTCTTTTCTGTTACTTAAATCACTGAAATGCATTCGTGTTTACATTTCAACCAATAAGCAACATTAGAACAAATCACTATCTTACGTTCTTTTACTATGCCCTTTATATGTTACTCTAAAATGTAAACAATATAAATAAACCAGGAGCTAGTGGCATATGCCTGTCAGGTTAGCTATGTTGGAGACAGAGAATGAGAGTATTGTGGTTCCTGGACAGCCCGAGCAGAAAAGTCAATTAAACTCCATAGCAATGGAAGAAGCTGGGTATGGTATCATGGGACTGTCATCCCAGCTACAGCAGAAACTGAACAATAGGATCAAAGTCCAGCCTCAGCCACCTGAGTTCTGTAATTAACAGGCCATGTACCACACACCCCATCTCTAGTCTTTCTTTTTAACTCATCTGAACTCTTATTCCAGGAATCTTCCAGCCTTCTGTTCATCTGAAAACTCTTTAGCTTAGCTTTCAAACATTTCCATTTTTTGCTTTACTTGTACAATATAAGTTGAATTTAACTCTATTTATATTCACACATGTAATTGCCACTGTAGTCACACAAATTCTTCACGCTTCCTAAGTCACACCAGACACATTTCCATCTAAATATCTGTCTTCATACTGTTTCCTCTTCCAGAATGTCATCCTATGACTTTCAAATCTATCTAAGTCATCTTGCTATTTTCTAAACAACCCAGGTCCTTTCACTTCAGAATAGTTTTTATTTATTTTTGTGCTAGAATTTGAGCTTGAACTCAGGGTCTAGGCACTGTTCCTTAGATTTATTGCTCAAGTCCAGTGCTCTATCACTTGAGCCACAGCTTTCAGGCTTTTGGTGGTTAATTGGAAAGAAGAGTCTCACAGACTTTCCTGTCTGGGCTAGCTTCAAACCTTGATCCTCAGACCTTTAGCCTCCTGAATAGCTAGGATGACAGGTGTGAGCCACTAGTGACAAGCAGTGTGCTTCTCAGTAATTACTATAACCTTGGGAATATAATGTAGGTCAAACTACACAGAGTTCCCAAAGTACCTTAAAGAACCAAAATAAGCCAGACACTGGTGGCTCATACCTGTAATCCCAGCTACTCAGGAGGCTGAGATCTGAGGATCATGGTTCATGCCAGCCCAGTCAGGAAAGTCCATGAGACTCTTATCTCCAATTAAGCACCAGGGGGAAAAAACAGATGTGGCCTGTGGCTCAAGTGGTAGAGCACTAGCCTTGAGCTGAAGAGCTGAGGGCCAGTGCCCAGGCCCAGAGTTCAAGCCCCATAACAACAACAACAAAAAAGAACCTAATAAGTACTTTCCTAAACTGATCAGTATATAAATTTTAACAATAGTATTATTCTTGTGATTTAATAAACATCATCTTACTAGCTCCTCGTTCCATGTGCATCTCTAAAGCAGTGATTATTTCCCTGTCTCACTTAAAGTGGTTGTGAGAATTAAATAAGCATGTGGTAATAGTGCCTGCCACAGAGGCAGCCTCTTAGGAAATGTTAACCATTAACAGCACTGTCACCAGTCTCCAAATTTGTTTTATTGCTGTGAGTCTCATGCTTTGTTAATGGTCTCATCATTTACCTATGCTCCTAGTTAGGGCCACTATAATGTCATTTAGTGCTTCTACTCTTCTTGTCATCTCTATATTCAATTAGTCAGCAAAGGTTTATTGATTCTTCTTAGGAAATACTTCTCTGATTTGACTGCCTGCTTTTCTTGTTCAGTCCCTCAATTCTTTGAGAATCCCAATGGCCTTCTAAACTTCTCTCTCAGTCTCTGATCTTTCCCCTACCTGGTCTAGTTCTCACCCTGTAATCAGTTCACTTTCCCCTTTAAAACTGCTTAGTGGCTCACAACTGTCATCCTATCTCCTTAGGAAAATGAAATCTGAGAATTGTGGTTAGAAGCGGGCCCTAGCAGGAAAGTCTACAAGAGCTCCAATTAATCAGCAAAAAGCTGGAATTGGAGCTGTGGCTGAAGTGGAAGAGTGCTAGCCTCAGGCCAAAAAGCTCAGGGACAACACTCAAGGCCTTGACTTAAGCCCCAAGACACACACACACACACACACACACACACACACACACACACACACACACACACACACACACACACACACACACACACACACACACACACACACACACACACACACACACACACCTCCTCAGATGATGTAGCTTAATAAGAGTGCTTGCTTAGAATGCATGAGGCCCCAGGTTGATCCCTAGTACTGAAAATCTCTTCTCTAGACACTAATTATGCAATACAGTATGGTATGCGGGGCTCTTTTTGTACTCTGACCTCTGACTAGGCAACTTTATCTTCTACCTACTCCTTGTTCTATACCTTTAGTTTGGTTCTACCAATCTATTTGCACTTACAGAAGTCAGGTGCCAGTGGCTCACGCCTGTAATCCTAGCTACTCAGGAGGCTGAGATCTGAGGATCACAGTTCAAAGCCAGCCCAGGCAGGAAAGGCCGTGAGAGTCCTATGTCCAATTAACCACCTGAAAGCCAGAAGTGGTGCCGTGGCTCAAGTGGTAGAGTGCTTGCCTTGAATTAAAGAGTTTAGAGACAATGCTCAGGCACAGAGTTCAAGCCCCATGACCGACAAAAACAAACAAAAAAACCCAAAAAAACCCCACAACAACTTACAGAGGTGGCAGTGCAGCACAGTTTCACAGCACCTGAGTAGCATTCAGGACCCGTGTTCTATCCCCATAACTGCAACTCTTTCTTTCCAGTTACAAAAATGGGCCACGTTGTTTCATCCCAGCACACCTGGGTAATTTAATTTCTACTTCCTGAAACTTGTGTACTTGGTAAATGCTTGTTTGGTCTCTATTTCTTTTTTTTTCTTTTTTTTTTTTGGGTCCGGTCGTGGGGTCTGAACTCTGGGCCTGGGCACTGTCCCTCAGCTCTTCAGCTCAACGCTAGCGCTCTACCACTTGAGCCACAGCGGCACTTGCGGCTTTTTTCTTTTTTTCTTATGTGGTGCTGAGGAATTGAACCCAGGGCCTCATGCATGCAAGGCAAGCGCTCTACCACTGAGCCACCTTCCCAACCCCTTGGTCTCTATTTCTCTATTGAATTGCCTTCTCTATGAAAATGTCTCAAATACTATTTTCCATTGTTACAGCTTTATCAAGTTTTGTGTTTTCCTTACTGCTAGATTGTTCTTAGTCTATAAGAGCAAAAACTACTGGTTTATGTCTATAATCCTAGCAACTCAAGAGGCTGAGATCTGAGGATTGCAGTTTATTTATTTATTTATTTATTTTTTGGGTCCGGTCGTGGGGCCTGAACTCTGGGCCTGGGCGCTGTCCCTCAGCTCTTCAGCTCAAGGCTAGCACTCTATCACTTGAGCCAGAGCACTACTTCCAGCTTTTTTCTTTTTTTGCTTATGTGGTGCTGAGGAATCAAACCCAGGGCCTTGAGCATGCAAGGCAAGTGCTCTACCACTGAGCAACCTTCCCAGCCCTTTTTTTTTCTTAATTTTTTTTTTTTTTTTTTTGCTTATGTGGTGCTGAGGAATCGAACCCAGGGCCTATGGCATGCAATGCAAGCACTCTACCACTGAGCCACCTTCCCAGCGAGGATTGCAGTTTAAAGCCAGCCTGAACAGAAAAGCCCGTGAGCCTTTTATCTCCAATTAACTGGCAAAAAGCCAGAAGTGGAGCTGTGGCTCAAGTGACAGAGCCCCAGCCTTGAGGAAAAAGAAGCTAAAGGACAGTGCTCAGGTCCTGAGTTCAAGCTCCAGAATGGGCACCAAAAAAAAAAAGCTGTGTCTTATTCATAATTTTATGTTCAATGTATCACATAGTGTCTAGCACGTATTATGCAGGCAATGCTTAGTTAAGGACCAAATAAATCTCTCTGACTTTATTTCCTACTATTTTCCCAGTTTCACAAATATATATTGTCCTTTCTCTCCTCTTTCCTCTGCAGCTGTGTCTGCGCTGTTTATTACCAACCTACCCCAATCTGCAAAGAGCCTACTTATTTTCCAAGACTCAAATGGGTCTCATTTCCTATCGCTACATTTCTGATCACCACGACTGGAAATATATGTTTCTTAATCTGTTCTCTATTGTGTGGTGAGAATGTAGGATCAATAAGATCCAAAAATCAGTAAGATTTTGGAATCAATAAGATCTACTCCCTATCCTCAAGAACTCACAGTCTACTTGTGGTGGTCCTTAACCTAGAATAGTGGCTCCTAGTATCCAGTGAAGAAAATAATCTCTTATTCTGGTAGTGGGTATTTAAGATCTTCAAAAGTCCCCATTCAGAAGATAATACTCAATAACTAAGGTTAGGACCTAGGCATTGTTTTTATAAACAAGAATTCAGGCAATACTAATATGAATGAAGTACTGTGGGAACAGACAAAACTAAAATAAAAAATTAAATTGTATTATTAATGTATGCTGATTCAAAAAGTTAAATTAAGCCAGGTGCCTGTGGCTCACGCATGTAATCCTAGCTACGCAGGACTCTGACCCAGGCAAAAAGTCCACGAGACTTTTTTTTTTGGTTTGTTTTTCCACGAGACTCTTATCTCCAATAAACTACTCAGAAAAAGCCAGATGTGGTCCTGTGGCTCAAGTGGTAGAGCACTAGCATTAACACTAGAGAGGCTTAGGGACTGTGCCCAAGCCCTGAGTTCAAGCCCCAGGACCAGAAAAAAATAAGTTAAATTATTTTCTTAAAGTACTGTGAAAACGACACCTTGTATTCATATACTGTTTTGTAGAATGGAAACTTCTTTGTACAACTACTTAAAGATAATAATAATAATAATAATAACTGTAAAAAAAAAACCAAAAGTACTGTGGAAAATGTAGACCAGAAAACAACTAGGTATGAAAGCAACTAAGTGTCCATTAAATTGTTAGAAAAAGTTTCCCACAATGTTAATATCTTAGCAGGATTTGCTAAAATGGTGTTAAGTTTGAGAAGCAGAATAGAATAATACTGGTGTTCTAAGCCTAGGCAATGCTACATAGAAAAACAACCAGATACAAAGCTTTGCACTTAATGTGATTAGAATCGATGTGAGGAGGTGCATATGAATAAGAAGACATAGGGTCTTGTTTGCCAAGTGAAATAATCTTAACTTTATTAATAAGAGACAAGAGTGTTACTTAGGCTGGTGCCAGTGACTCACATTTGTGGTCCTAGCCACTCAAGAGGTTGAAATCTGAGAATCACATTTCAAAGCCACCCTCAGAAGGAAAGTAGATGAATCTTATCTCCAATCAACCTGCAAAAGAGCAAAAGTAGCAGTGTGGTTCAAATGGTAAATCACCACCTTTGAGTGAAAAAGCCAAGCCAGTGGGCAAGGCTCTAATTATGTTTAAGCCCCAATGGTGGTGCACACACACACACACACACACACACACACACACACACACACACACACACACACACACACACACACACACACACACAATATTGAACTTCCTAGCTTAGAAAATCAGAGGTAGGGGGCTGGGAAGGTGGCTCAGTGGTAGAGTGATTGCCTTGCATGCCTGAGGCCCTGGGTTCAATTCCTCAGCACCACATAAGCAAAAAGAAAAAAGCCGGAAGTGGCGCTGTGGCTCAAGTGGTAGAGTGCTAGCCTTGAGCTGAAGAGCTGAGGGACAGTGCCCAGACCCAGAGTTCAGGCCCCACGACCGGACCCCCCCCCCGAAAAAAAAAGAAAATCAGAGGTAGGGACTGGGAATGTGGCTTCATGGTAGAGTATTTGCCTACCATGCATGAAGCCCTATGTTCGATTCCTCAGTACAACATAAACAGAAATGTGGCAAAGTACTAACCTTGAGCAAAAGAATCTTAGGGACACTGCACAGGCCCAGAGTTCAAGCCCCAGACTGAAAAGAGACAGAGACAGAGACAGAGAGAGAGAGAGAGAGAGAGAGAGAGAGAGAGAGAGAGAGAGAGAGAGAGAGAGAGAGAGAGAGAGAGAGAGAGAGAGAGAGAGAGAGAGAGAGAGAGAGAGAGAGAGAGAGAGAGAGAGAGGAGAGAGGAGAAAGAAAAGACAGAAAGAGAGAGACAGAGAGAAAGAGAGAGAGAAAGAAAGAAAGAAAGAAAGAAAGAAAGAAAGAAAGAAAGAAAGAAAGAAAGAAAGAAAGAAAGAAAATCAGAGGTGCATAACAGTATTAACTGAAACTGACAATATAGAATGCTGAAAAGGTTTCCAGGCCACGGTGGCTCATGCCTATAATCCTACCTACTCAGGAGGCTGGGATCTGAGGATTGCACTTCAAAGCCAGCCTGGGCAGGTAAGTCTGTGAGACTCTTATCCCCACTGAACAACCAAAAGAGCCAGAAGTGGGGCTGTGGTTGAAATGGTAGAGTGCTTGGTCTTGAGCAAAACAAGCTCAGAGACAGCACATAGGCCCTGAGCTCAAGCTCCACCCACCCCAACCCCAAATAAAAGAAAATCAAAGGTGAGAAGGTGATAGTGTTTAAGCATCTTGGCAACTAAGCACTCTAGTCAAACTCTTAGGCTCAAATCTAGGCACTTAATAGCTTACTGAATATGTTATTTGCTCCTCTGTGTGCCGATTTTCTTATCCATAAAATGGAGAGGATAGCATTAGCGTTTCATTAAGCTGTTTGAGAATGAAAATATACAAAATATTTTAAAATAAAAATATTTAATATATAATAAAATATATAAAATTATAAAAAAATGAATATCAAGAAGTGGAAGCATGTTTTAGGGGATAAGCAAATGGGGGCACAGGAATGGAGGAAGGAAGGGTGAGCAAAGGCAGTCTTATATTAAATGTACTTTATATAAAAAAGAACTTTGTAATTTGAGAGTAGGAATGGGGAAAAGTAGAGGAGAAAAAAGGAAGGGGTGACACTGATCAAAAAGCATTGTACTCATAATCTGACTTATGAAATTGTAACCCCTTTGTACAACTATTTAATAATAACAACAATAATGAAACATATAAACTCTGAGAAAAGTATCGAACATAATAAATGTTCAATAACTGCTGTGTTTACTTTTTATGATAATGATGTTATTTGGGGTAAAAGCCTAAATCTGAGGTACTAAATTGAACATTCAGAAAGAAGAGTCTACTCAATAATCAGTAATACTACATCGAAGTTTTTCCTCTGTGTTGGGTATCAAACCCAGAGCCTTGTTTAAAAAACAAAATAAAAAATCAACTCCTTAATGGAATCCTTTGTTTTTTTTTTCTTTTTTTGATGCAGGGTGGGTCTTGCTGGCCTAAATTGAATCTTAAAAGTAGATAGTTAAAACTATTCATACAAGCCGGGTGCCAATGGCTCATGCCTGTAATCCTAGCTACTCAGGAGGCTGAGATCTGAGGATAGTAGTTCAAAGCCAGCCCGGGCAGGAAAGTCCGTGAGACTCTAATCTCCAATAAATCACCAGAAAACCGGAAGTGGTGCTGTGGCTCAAGTAGTGGAATGCTAGCCTTGAACTGAAGAGCTGAGGAACAGCACCCAGGCCCAGAGTTCAAGCCCAACAACCGACAAAAAACAAAAAAAAAACTATTCATACAGACCATATTTCTTACAGAGAATGTGTGAATTAAAAGAAAAGAGGCAAAGATTTAAGTTTCCTTTCTAGACTCCTACTTAACTCACTCTGTAAGCATTCCCTCAGATTCTAACCTTTACCTTTGCCTCTAAGCAATCTTCTAACCTTCCAAAGCAATCTCATATATTTCCATCCTCTTAATCAGGTATCTACTTCCTCCATTCAGTCTAATATCATCTCATTGATTGCCTGATTAATGTCTCTCCTTGAATATCTCTGAAATGTCTTAAATTGAACTTATTATCATTCTGTCTACAGATATTCTTTACCTAATTGGGTAGGTGCCATTTTCCTCTAGGTCAAGACAAAAATCTACAAATCATCTGGTTTTTCAAGAATACCCCATCCCATTGGCAAGAATGTTGGAGGAAAGGGAATCATTACGTGCTGTTGGTGAAAATGCAAATTTATATGGTCATTATGATAAATAGCACTGAAGTTCATAAAAAAACTAAGTAACATAGGAAGTGGAAGAGTGGCTCAACTGGAACTCTAAAAAACCAATGTTCAAGCCCTGAATTCAAGGTCCAATACTAGAACAGAGTATTATTCTGGAAGAAAAGTATGTAGAGGTAATAATTTTATTACAAATCAGAAAATAAAGGAAATTATCTTTCAGTGGGGCCAAATTTGCACTAAAAGTAGACTGATCCTCAAGAGGTTCTGACTCTGAGACTTCTGCAAGCTGTTCTGACAAGAAATAGCTAATTGCATACCTACTGTGAAGGGTAATTCATCACATGATTGACCTTCCACATCATTAACTGTCCTTTCCACTGCCTGATAATTGTGACTATTTATTGAGCTCTGAGTATGTGCCAAGCACTATATTATGGGCTATAATTTTTTTCATTTTATTCTTACAAAAATATATAAGTATTATTAACTTGTTTGGTAGATGAAGAAACTAAGAGTTGGAAAAGTTATTTGCCCATGATCACACCAAGATTTGTTCTTTTAACCATTAAATATTAAAGAAATTTTGAAGATATGATTATTATCTCTATATAGCTAATATTTCATTAGGAAAACACACTTCATTATAATTAAACTTCTATCCATGTTAACTTCAAAGCATACTTCCTCTATTTAACCTTGCCTTGGTAGATATTTTTATTAAAGTTCAACCTAATTTTCTTCATTCTTGAAATCTAGCCAGATTTCAAAACAAGCTTAGTTCTCCCAGTTTTCCCAGATTATATATTGCATGAATGCCACTCTACTGAGTGGTAGCCTAAGCCCGAAGGCCATCTCCCTGTGTTTTGCTGTTTGCGTCTCAGGTCTTAAGTTCTCCTCAAGGGTCTGAGGTTTATACCTCTATTTTTACATACTCCCGTTCTTTGCATTTTTTCTTTCTTGTTCTTTTGTAAGGCACCAACTCCTGCATGACTAGTCCAAAGGGACTAGTCACCTAGCCAGTCCAGATGGACACTGATTGCTTCCTAAATTGAACTCTGACTGCCCAGGAGCTCAATATCTCAGATTCCAAATGCCAAAAGCTGCTGTACAAGCAGCAACTTTTCCCTCTGTTATCTCTTTTCTGCTGGAGGCTAGAATGAAAAAAAGATAAAATATTATATCAATAAGGGTAACCATTAAATTTGTCCATATTATTTCAGACTAGAAGTAAGTCAGCAGCATGGTGATAAATAATTTTCTGCTATTGTCAACTAATACCAAATTTATAAAACTCATAAGAAACATTGATAAGGCTTCTTTCTAGATAATCAATGCCCCTCTTCAACCCTATTTCTAATAAGTATGCACCTCAATGTTCATTGAATCCATAATAAATGGTACAAGAATTGAATATAAGTTCAGATTACCATTAGGGTAGTTGATCATCTTAAGTTTTCAAACTGGTACTCTGCATCTCCAATGCAGTTCTTTGTGCTTCTAATTACACTCTTATTTATACATAGACATGATTGTATCAAATATAGTTAGGACAATTAAGATGCAAACCCACCCGCTAAAATTGATTCAAATGATCCTGGAAAAGAATACTAAAATATTTTTCCAAAAATTCAATGCCTTTTTTTTGTTTTTGTTTTGGTTTTGGGGGGGGGGGTCCGGTCGTGGGGCCTGAACTCTGGGCCTGGGCGCTGTCCCTCAGCTCTTCAGCTCAAGGCTAGTGCTCTACCGCTTGAGCCTCAGCGCCACTTCCGGCTTTTTTCTTTTTTGCCTATGTGGTGCTGAGGAATCGAACCCAGGGCCTCATGCATGCAAGGCAAGCGCTCTACCACTGAGCCACCTTCCCAGCCCTTCAATGCCTTTTTAAAGCTCTAATTCTCTTATTACCAATAGATCAAAATTCAGGCCTCCCACACATAATCTAGAAATATGTTTCACACTAATATTCATTTTTACAAAGTTATTATCAACTTTGATGCAAATACTGGCACTAATAATATACTAAAGATATGCTGTTTTTCAGTTGGGCACAATTACACATGCCTATAATTTCAGTATTCAGGAGAATGAGGCAAGGAGATCATGAGTTTAAGGGAAGCTTGAGCTACATAGACACTATCTCAAAAAAATATGTATATATATATAGTAGCTGATTATTTTAAAGATAGGGTTTAATAAGCATTTTTACTGCCCAAGATGTCCTTAAACCATGATCCTTCTGCTCTCAGCCTCCCAAGCAGGATTACAATCATGATCCACTGACACTTTGTACTTTATGCATAAAAATGAACTCTACCGTTTCCTAGAACCTTCTGACCTTTTGATTCTCATCTGTTCAGCCTCTATCTCCTCACCTTAACTGAACTCTGTCATCCCAGACTATGATGTTTCCCTTGTAAACTCTTAATTTAAAGTTGTTCATTTTCTTTTACTCATTTTATCCATAAGTCACGATCAGGTTAGCATCTTCTATGTTCCTCACTAGATTCCCAGTGTTTCTCTATCATCTTACTTCAGTAGCTTCTCTTATTTTTGAAGTTCATACCACCTAATTTATCACCTTTCAATGTTAAATGTCAAGTATGCCCATATATTCACGGTGACTTCGATACCAACTCATTTCCTTTTCTCTTCTTGAAGGTCTTTATTTATCCCCCTTGATGATATAATGCCCAAGCCTCACAGTGTCTTGACGTATCCTATTCTAATTTCTTTCTTTTATTGTGAGGTTTCATTGCGTGTGTGAGATTTTGGGTTTTTGTGGGTTTTTTTGTTTTTGTTTTTGTTTTTTGCCAGTCCTGGGGCTTGAATTCAGGGTCAGGGCACTGTCCCTGAGCTTCTTTTGCTCAAGGCTAGAGCTCTACCACTTCCAGCTTTTTCTGTGTATGTGGTACTGAGGATTCGGACCCAGGCTTCATGCATGCTAGGCAAGCACTCTACCATTAAGCCACATTCCCCGCCCAGGATGTTTCATTGTGACCTTTCCACACATACATATATTCTGATGATACTCACCCCACAAGATCTTCCATATTTCACTTCTATTTCTTAAAACAATATTAACAGATTTCATTATTCTGTTTTCACACATGCAAACAAACTACTTTGACCATATTTATACTCATTCACTCTCTTCAGTGGTTAGTCAAATCCCTTCCTTCTGCACCACCCCCAACAGAGTATCTTACCTTCCTGTCATTCATTTTTAAGTGTTATATTCATTGTAACAAGGGATTTCACCATGGTGTTTCAGATGTGCTTATACTACATTTTGTTTGTTTGTTTGTTTGTTGCCAGTCCTGGGGCTTGAACTTAGGGCCAGGACACTGTCCCTGAGCTTCTTTTTGCTCAAGGCTGGTGCTCTACCACTTGAGCACAGCGCTACTTCTGACTTTTCTGTTTATGTGGCATTGAGGTATTGAACCCAGGGCTTCATGCATGGTAGGCAAGCACTCTACCATAAGCGACATTCCCAGACTTATACTACATTTTAACCAAATAATTGTCTATTTCTTTCTCTTTCTCTGCCCCTCCAACCCCCTATTGATCCACAGCTTTCACTGAGATTCCTTATGCCAACTTCATACATCATGGAAATGTACTTTGAAATTCTTCAGCTTCCACCATTCTTTTTCCATCTTTCTTCCCTCTTATCTCCCAGTTACAGTCATGTAGTCATGTTCTGTCTCTATCTTTGTCTCATATATATGTGATATGTATGTATACATAATAATACCATGTATATATAATATGTATATATATATATATAATGTACAGTGGGAATTTAATGACAGTAACCAACATTCTCAATTTGGGGGGGGGGGGTCGGGTCGTGGGGCCTGAACTCTGGGCCTGGGCGCTGTCCCTCAGCTCTTCAGCTCAAGGCTAGTGCTCTACCACTTGAGCCACAGCGCCACTTCTGGCTTTTTTTTCTTTTTGCTTATGTGGTGCTGAGGAATCGAACCCAGGGCCTCAGGCATGCAAGGCAAGCGCTATACCACTGAGCCACCTTCCCAGCCCCTTCTCAATTATTTTATCTCTTTGATTTTCTACCATGTCTTTTTACACCAATCCCCATCCAAAACCAATTCAATGATTTATAGTCTGCATCCCAACTTACAAAGAACTATCAAGTAAGCTGACTCTTATCTCCAATTAACCATTAAATAAAAAATGAAGTAGAGCTGTGGCTCAAGTGGTAAAGGACCAGCTTTGAGCAAAGAAAAAAATCTAAGAAACAGCACTCGGGCCCTGAGTTCAAACTTCAGGATCAGTAAGAATAAACAAGGACTATTGAGTAAAATCTCTTAACTCCTGACCACCAGTTTCCTATCCCCATAATCCATCCTTTACCACTATCAGAATTATATTTTAATTGATATTATACATATATGATGTTCTGAAACATCATGCAATATAACATGTCTAAACTAAGCTAATTAATGTAGCATTAATTCACATATTTATTACTTTTTATGGTAAGAACTACTTTTTATGGGGTGAGGCTGACCTAGAGAAAAAAATGTGAGATGCTATCTGAAAAATAACTAAACCAAAAAAGAACTAGGGGCATGGCTCAAGTGGTAGAGTGCTTGCCTAGCAAGTGTGAGGACCCGAATCCAAACCCCAGTACCACCAGAATAAAGAAATAAAAACTTAGATTAAGCACAGATTGTGTGATAATAGAGTGAGGAACAGAGAAAATCTTCTGTTCCTTAAAACAATAATACTTACAAAAATGTCAAAAGCAAATTATTTCAGGAGTCTAGAAATAGACCAATCCTAAATTAAAAAGTGTTTTGGAACACTTAGGAATCTTCAGTTATGAAGAGTGGGACTCTGGTATTTTAGTCTGAGGTAGCTCCCATGTCCCCACTTAGGTCCTTAAAGATGATTTTATAAGAACTAGGCAATCCATTAAAAACAAAACAAAACAAAAACAAAAACAAGGCAGCTCAGCTGCTGGAGGGGAATTACTTGACTAGGAATGAACACAAAAGAAGTCTCATGCGTAGGGGTGTCAAAAACAGTAGCAAATTCATGGCATCTAATCAGGAAAAGCCAATATCAATCAGTAACCTCAGGTCACAGATTAGTTGGGGCTAGCAACATCTGAAAAGAGTTTAGCAAACAGACCCAGAAAACAAGACAACAGTGGAACTTGATAAACTCCCTCAAAGCTCTAGTGATCTAGAAAGCTCTGTGCATGTTCAAGGCTGCACTCAAGCTCAGAATACTAAAGAGAGGCCTAATTATCTACATTTCCCTGGCTGAATATGAGGCCTTGTATGGTCACAGGAGAGAGAAGCCAGAGAGCCTTATAAATTTTCTGAACTTTAAATGTGTCTCACAACCCACACACAATTTTATCAGAATACAAGGTGTTTGCAGACAACTTCTAACAAATAATTGACCACTAACTGGTCCTGACCTAAATATGAAACCTAAAAAACTAAGGTTAGAAGTAAAGATCATTTGTTAAAAACTGATCAAAGGGGGGCTGGGAAGGTGGCTCAGTGGTAGAGCGCTTGCCTTGCAATGCGTGTGGCCCTGGGTTCGATTCCTCAGCACCACATAAGCAAAAAGAAAAAAGCCGGAAGTGGCTCTGTGGTTCAAGTGGTAGAGTGCTAGCCTTGAGCTGAAGAGCTGAGGGACAGCGCCCAGGCCCAGAGTTCAGGCCCCACAACCGGACCCCCCAAAAAAACAAAAACTGATAAAAGGCCTAGAAGCTCAAGTAGTAGAGTGCCTGACAGGCAAGAAGAAAGCCAAGTTCAAATCCCTATTGTCAATTTTTTTTTTTAAAAACTCTTTCTATATATCTGAAATACCATGGTGAAACACCTTTGATACAATCATTTTGTTTTTGTTTTTTTGGGTTTTTTTTCCAGTCCTGGGGCTTGAACTCAGGGCTTGAGCACAATCCCTGAGCTTCTTTTTGCTCAAGACTAGCACTCTACCACTTGAGCCACAGTGCCACATCTGGCTTTTTCTGTTTATGTAGTGCTGAGGAATCAAACCCAGGGCTTTGTGCATGCTAGGCAAGCACTGTACCACTAAGCCATATTCCCAGTTCATGTTCTAATTATATACATTAAAAAATTGAAGGAAAAAAAAGCCAGGCACCAGTAGCTCACCTAGCTCACCCCTGTAATCCTAGCTACTCAGGAGGCTGAGGATCACAGTTCAAAGACAGCCTGGGCAAAGGAAGTCCATGAGACTCTTAACTCCAATTAAACACCAGAAAATCATATGTGGCTCTGTGGCTCAAGTGGTATAGCACTCGCCTTGAACTGAAGAGCTCAGAAACAGCGCCCAGGCCCAGTCTTCAAGCCCTATGATGACAAAAAAAAAATTAAAAAGAATGACAGGAGAATAAAACACACGATATCAGCAGGAGATAGCTGTAACAGTTTATTTGCATGAGTGAAAATGGGACAATGAAACTTGTTGAAACTGTATTAGGAACTGGGGAGGAGGATGAGAGTTATAGAGGGGGTGAATTTTATTAGAATATATTGCATGCATGTATGGAAATGTCACAATAAATCTCCCTTGTACAACTAATATATGCTAATACAAAATTTGCTTTTTAAAAAAGAGAATGAAAGAAAGAAAAAGAGAGAAAGAAAGAAAGAAAGAAAGAGAGAGAGAGAGAGGGAGAGAGGGAGGGAGGGAGGGAGGAAGGAAGGAAGGAAGGAAGAAAGGAAGGAAGGAAGGAAGGAAGGAAGGAAGGAAGGAAGGAAGGAAGGAAGGAAGGAAGGAAGGAAGGAAGGAAGGGAAGAAAGAAAGAAAGATAAAAAGCTCACGCCTGTAATCCTAGCTACTCAGGAAGCTGAGATCTGAGAATCACAGTTCAAAGCCAGCCCAGGCAGGAGAGTGCATGAGGTTCTTTTTTTTTTTTTCATTAAAAAAATATTGTCAAAGTGATGTACAGAGGGCTTACAGTTAGTTACATACTTAAGGTAGTGAGTACAGGTCTTGTCGAACATTGCTACTCCCTTCCTCTTTTTTTCTCCCACTTTCCCAGCTTATTCCCCCCCCCACCTCCAATCCTTTCCCCCAAGTCTAAGTCTAACACTCTTATCTCCAATTACCCAGCAAAAAAGCTGGAAGTGGAGTTGTGGCTCAAGTGGTAGAGTGCTAGCCTTGAGCAAAAGAAGCTCTGGGCAACACCTAGTACATGAGATTAAGTCACAGGATCTGAGCATGTGTGTGCACGCATGCACGCACATGTGCGCACGTAGGCACACACAGCCACAAACGCACATGAGCACACACACAAAAGATAGGAGTTACATTTCCCTGCCTTCCACATCTTATTGGCTACAAGAGATCACATGAGCACTGACAGCATCTTCATTGGCTATCTGAGGAAATGCGAGCTCAGTACAGCCTCTTAGGAGGTGGTGTTTAGAAGGCTAGCTCCCATGTGTTACAGTGTCCCTGTCTTTCACATGGGTGAGGAACAGGGCTGGAGGCCAGATCCTAACTGAAGGTTGTGACCTCAGGACCTGCAGACCGAAGAGGCATCATACTGGCCTTGTCTGTGAGGCACAGGAGTTTCCCAGGCCTGTGGTCACAGGACAATGCTCCAGCTTCTGAGCCAAATTTTCATTCTTCTGAAGAATAGTGGACACTAATGAGGGGCAATAGAGGCCACTGCAAGGTATACCTCCACAAGTCCTCCCGTCCTAAAGGGGGTGTGGGTTATTTTGACATGTCCATATATACACACAATGTACCTTGATATAAGTGATCTTCATCACTGTTAACTCTCCTCTTGCTCCCCAAAGCAATGTCAACAAGCTTCACTATTCCATTTTTACATGTGTATATAAAGTATTCTGACTATATCCACTCCCCTTCACCCTCTTTTTGTCCTCCCACTCATACCCACACCTGCATCAGGACCTATTTTCCACTCCTGTCATTCATCTTGCTAAGGGTATGATAATTGTTCATAGAGGTTTCACCATGGTATTTCAAACAGTATGTGAAAGTACTCTCATCAGACTCAACCCATTGCTTTCTCTTGTTTCCCCCATCACTCAATAGCTTTCAGTGAGTTTTGCAACCTCCATTCACATATGTATCAGTATCATTCAGCCTCTAAGATTTTTTTCCTTCCCCTCTTTAATACTTCAAATAGTTGGACATATTACAAACATGTTATGTAAATATATCTACATATATAAAATACATATACAAACACACAAATATATGACTATAACCAACTGCCCACAGGAAATATTATATATATATATATATATATGTTATATATGACTAACTGCTAGTTTCATATATATGAAAATCTTACTATATATATTAGGAAATCCTATCTACCTCTCTGATATATATATATATATATATATATATATATATATATATCTGTCAATGTCTATATAGATTTATCAATCTATATAGATATTTTGACATCTATCCATCTATGTAAATTGATGTCAAAATATCTATATAGATCTATCTACATGAGGTTCTTTTGTTTTTTCTTGTTTTTGTTTTTTTTTTGTCAGTCGTGGGGCCTGAACTCTGGGCCTGGGCACTGTCCCTCAGCTCTTCAGCTCAAGGTTAGCACTCTACCACTTGAGCCACAGCGCCACTTCCGGCTTTTTTCTTTTTGCTTATGTGGGGCTGAGGAATCGAACCCAGGGCCTCATGCATGCAAGGCAAGCGCTCTACTACTGAGCCACCTTCCCAGCCTGCATGAGGTTCTTATCACCAATTAACCACCAGAAAACCAGAAGTCGCTCTGTGGCTCAAAGTGATAGAGCACTAGCCTTAAACACAAAAGCTCAGAGCTCAGGCCCAGAGTTCAAGCCCCAGGACCAAAAACAAAAATCCACTTCCTTAGTCTATATTGAGAAATGTGCCTCTCTCCATTGTGAACCAAAGATTATTCTAATTATGGTCCGTAGTTGCTGAATATAAAAGAACTGTTGATAATAGGACCTATCAAAGAAATGGAAATCATTTAAATTGTAGTGAAATTAGACTTAAGAACATGCCATCGAACTCTAAAAACCATTGAAAACACTCAGCAGATCACTTCAAATCACCCTAAGTATCCCTCTACTTCTTGTTCCAATTAATGTTGCTTTTCTTTCAAGTATTAGCACTTGTTAAACTTTTACAACTCATTCAGTTTTCTTCTGTTTCATAACTAATATTACAAAAATATTTTCTATTTCTCATGACTTATGTGCAATATGTCATTTGCCCTGTGGGATTAAGTGGGCTTTGGTCTGCTAATTCTTGAAGCATAACTTCTACTTGTAAGTGGTTTCTCTCGTAAGTTTGTTCATATCTCTGAATTACTAATTTAAATAAACTTTAGGGGCTGGGAAGGTGGCTCAGTGGTAGAGTGCTTGCCTCGCATGTATGAGGCCCTGGGTTCAATTCCTAAGCACCACATAAACAGAAAAAGCTGGAAGTGGCACTTGACTCAAGTGGTAGAGCAGTAGCCTTGAGCTGAAGGGCTAAGGGACAGTGCCCAGGCCCAGAGTTCAATCCCCACGACAGACAAAAAGTAAAATAAAATAAAATAAACTTTAAAAATTCAATCACCACAGAATTGAACATTTAGTTTGCCAATCATGCACAAATTATTTTAAAACACCAAATAAACCCATCCTATACAGGAAGGGTTTTTTTTGGGGGGGTCGGTCATGGGGCTTGAACTCTGGGCTTCAGCGCTGTCCCTCAGCTCTTCAGCTCAAGGCTTGCACTCTACCACTTGAGCCACAGCACCACTTCCAGTTTGCCAGTGGTTTATTGGAGATAAGAGTCTCAGGGACTTTCCTGCCCGGGCTGGCTTTGAACCATGATCCTCAGATCTCAGCCTCCTGAGTAGCTAGGATCACAGGCGTGAGCCACTGGGGCCTGGCTACAGGAAGGTTTTTTATAAAACAATTCCAGGTAACAAACAGATGTAGAAGAAATGACAGAACTAGAAAAAAAATTACCATTTGGCATGGATCAAGAGACATTGTATTTATAATTTGACAGGTTCAATTGAAACTCTTTTTGTACAACCATTTAATTTTTATGTGTTTTGTTGGTCCTAGAGCTTAACTCAGAGCCTCGGGGCTGTCCCTGAACTCTTTTGCTCAAGGTTAGTGCTCTACTACTTTTGCCACAGTTCTATATCCAACTGGTGATCAATTAGACATAAGATTCTCACAGACTTCTCTGCCTAAGCTGACTTTGAACTGTGATCCTCAGACCTCATCCATGTAACTACCTAGAATTATAGGTGTGAGCCACCAAGCCTAACTGAAAATGGAGTCTAGACTTGCTGTGGTAAGATGTTGAGACGGAGCATGATGATAAATTATGCTGAAGCCAGAGTCAGAGTAGAGCCTTGTAAGCCACTCAAAGATTTTTGAACTTTCTCTTAAGGGGACTGGGAGGTCACTGAGAGCTTTGTGTGTTTTTAATGCATTTGAGGGCTGTCATGTGGACAATGACCTGAGGATAGGAGCAGGGGCAGGTAGATAAATGAGGAGTTGCAAAAGTTCAAGTGTATGTGGGTGGAGATAGGAGGGAAATACTGGGAGAGAGCAAGGGAAGGGGTGACATTGTTCAAAAAAATGTACTCATAAAAAATAATGTACTCATGTCAGGTGCTGTTGGCTCATGCCTGTAATCTTAGCTTATCAGGAGGCTGAGATCTGAGGGTCACTGTTTAAAGCCAGCTGGGGCAGGAAAGTCCGTGAGACTCTTATCTCCAAATAATCACCAAAAAGCCAGAAGTGGAGGTGTGGTGGTGGAGTGCTAGCTAACTTGACCAAGAAAGCTCAGGGTTTTGAGTTCAAGCCCCACAACTGGCTCCAAAATAAAATTCAGGTGTAAAATGACTGTGACCTGGAACATGGTAGTGGCAGCAGGAATAAGAAGTACAGGACGTCAATAAATATTTTCCAAAGAACCCTTGAAGGACTGGGTAGTAGAAACGTTGAGAATAATGTGAAAGTTTTAGACTTGGGGATCTGGATTGGTGATGGTGCCATTCACTGAAATAGGGAACACAAGAGAAGGATTAGGTTTAAGCAGAGAGTGGTGGGTGAAGAATAGGGAACTAGTCAATTTGAGATATCTATGAGTATCCACACAGGCAGATGGATACAAATGATACAAAGCTCAGGAAAGAAGTTTGGATTGGACATAGTATATGTGAATTTGGTGTATAGGAAGCACCTGAAGACATGAAAATGGATGATACTAGTAGAAAAACTGCAAATCATAAAGATCCTTGTGGCCCATGTCTTCTACCCTTAGTGATTTCCTGCCAAGGGCAAGAGAGAAGCCAGATGATATATTGAATTGAAGAATGGGAAGGAAGGAAACAAAAAGGGGAATGTAAGGGAAGAAGTAGAGATGACATGAACTGAAAGGAGGATATGAATTTGTATTGCACTCATTTATGCTGTATAATTAATCCTTTACTATATACTACAGCCTTATAACCTAAATGTCTTCTCCAATAAACTACTAAAAAACCAAAACAGCTAAAAGAGGAACTGTAGCTCAAGTGGTAGAGCACTAACCTTGGGCAAAACAGTTCAAGCCTAGGACTGGAACAGAGGGAGGTGGGGGGGGGGGGGAGAGATCTAAGCAGGCAAGTATATTCAGTAAACCCAACTATCAGAGATTAATTTATGAGCATATTTTTAAGCATATAGAGTTTATATGTATAAAGATATATTAACATTAGATATATGAGCCTTATAAACTTTGTCTACTCAAGGTATTTTGCTAAAAAGCCTACCCATAGTTAGGTACTGGTAGCTTTTATCTGCAATCCTAGCTACTCTGGAGGCTGAGATCTGAGGACCACAGTTAAAAGCAGAAAAGTCCATGAGACTCTAAGACTCTATCTCCAATTAACCAGTAAAATGCAAGACTGGCTCAAGTAGTAGAGCTCTAGCCAAGCAAACAAACTGGGCAAGTACAACCCCCTTCATGAAAACCCTACTACAGGAAAGGGGCGAAGGGGAGGGAGAGAAGCCTACCTATGCTGAGTATGGTATGAATGCTTGTAATATCAGCATTCAGAAGGCTAGTGAACTACATAGTGAGCTTCTGCCTCAAAAAATTTATTATTATAAAAGTAATATACATTTCTTTTTAGACAATGTCACCTTGCTCTCTTTCACTTTCTCCCTCCCATCCCCACCTACAATTTGTTTAGTTCATTTTCAACATAGTGTCTAGTGAGTATCACTGCTGCATTTGTTCACCTTTTGTCCCTCTATTTCTATGTTTCCCCTTACCTTACCCTCCCAAAGTCAGATGAACAAACAATCCAAAAAGTCAAGAAAAGAAAAACAACAAAGAAAAATGTGTTTTCACTTTCTGAAGTTCATGTCAATAAATATTATTTTATATGATCAGAGAGAGGCACAGAGGTATTTCACCTCTTTTTAAAGCCTGTCCAACAAGAATTGGGGTCAAGATATTGGTGAAAAGGAACTTACTCTTACCCATGAGGGTTAATGTTTTTATAAGAATAATTATTCATCTATTACCTATGTAATTTAAAATAAACCACAAAAATTTAGAAAATACAAAACATCATTCTTTCCCTTTCCACTCTCCTGGTAGCTAACCAGCCTTCAGGCTTCTCTTCATAGATCTGTATTTCTGATAGGTAAGATGAGTAAGTTAGAATTTCTTCACATTTATGTATTTCATTCTTTTTTTCCTGAGATCATATTCCAGGGTTTGGTGGAAACTTGAGAAACTTCCTAGTTTCATGATAAGAAAACTTAGCCTTCTCTTGAATTACATTAATTCTATAAATATATGCTTTCAAATAGCTACTTTTAGCCATTATGTTTCATTTTAGTTCATTTCGGACAATTAAACATTCAAAGATTTTTTTTTTGTTGGTTGTGGGGCCTGAACTCTGGGCCTGGGCACTGTTCCTCAGCTCTTCAACTCAATGCTAGTGCTGTACCACTTGAGCCTCAGCCCCACTTCTGGCTTTTTCTGCTTATGTGGTGCTGAGGAATCGAACTCAGGGCCTCATGCATGCAAGGCAAGCACTCTACCACTGAGCCACCTTCCCAGCCTATTTCAGACAATTAATACTTTCCTTTTGGCTATAATTTGAATGTGGGTTGAATGTCTCCCTCCAAGGTCAATATGTTGATAAGTTGGTCCACCTTAGATAGTAGTATTGGGAAATGTGTACAGCCTTCCAAAGATGGGGCCTATTAGGAGGTCCTTAGATCATTGGGGATGCGCCTTCAGAAGGAATTCTTTCTCTCTCCTGGGACCCTTGAGTTAAGAAACTCAAGACTTATAAAACTCAAGTTTTATAAAAGGGAGTGCCTGGCCCCTCCCTTCTCTTTGCTTCCAGGTTCAGGATGTAATCATTCTTCCACATATGTCCTGTATTAAGTCCACCACTGGATCTTTTGCCAGACTCTGCACTGAGCCACTTGGACATGGACTGTACAGAACAGTGAGCTAAATAAACCTCTTTGGTTTGTAAGTATCTTGGGTCAAGGATTTCATTATAGTGAGAAAAAGCTAACTAGTATATTATTTCTCTTTGTGAAGTCTGCGAGTATCTTATTGAAAGCACCTTTCCTCCTGTTTAATAGAATATCTAAGTACTTGCTGACTGATAGAGTATTAGAAAAGGACACATTGATAGATGTTATCTGTCAGATTTTAAAAGCCTGAACTATATGACCTCTGAAATTTTTTACATTTGATGAAGACTCTGTGATTAAAAGTAAAATAGCTTTGGCTGCCTGAAAGACTTCCCTTTGCCTACCACTAAGAAGAATATAGACCAAGTCTGATCAGGCCAATCTCCATTGAAGAATAGTAAATTTGGACTATGGAAAACTCTTTCCTTTTTGAAATAAACAAGCCTACCTGAAATACTGACACCATGAAACTACAAGAAATTGGCTCAAAGTAGTAGTGTGACAGATCTGTTACCGCAAATCCTATATAAACAGCAGCTGATAGTAAATGAACAATAGCAACTTTTATTTGATGGTTTGATTTCAAAACAGGAGAAAGTATCTAATCAGGCTGAAAAGATTTGTGCTCCAGTCAGGAATTGTTACTCACATATCTAATCTCATCTAGTCAGGAGGTGAAGAACTAGAGGATCACAGTTTAAGGCCAGTTTGGTGGGGGAGTTAGTAATACCCTCATCCCAACAAATAAGTTTGCAACACATAAGGTGGCACAAGTGCCTGCCACATCAGCTACACAGAAGGTATATGTAGGTAGATGACAGTCGAAGGTCATCCCCAGGTCAAAAAAAAATATATGTGAGATCCTATCTGAAAAATAAAGCAAAAGCAAAAAAAAAAAAAACAAAAACCTGAGGCCACGAGTCAAGTAACAGAGTACCTACCTAGCATACCCTGAGTCAAATTCAAACTTAAGTATCCCAACTTCCTGGGGCCTGTGGGACTCGAACCCATGAACAGCAAAAGGAGTCACCAACACTCAGTCAATCCGGCTAGGAATCTTTATTAGCTGTGGTGAATGCTCCCCACTATATCCGGACAGTGAAGAACAGCAGCCAAGCTCTCTTAGCACAGTGTTTTAAAGCCACAAGCAGGTGGGCAGGAGGCAGAACTAGCAGTTAGTAATTACAAATAGCATTTACAAAAGCAATAAGTTATCAAAGCAAAGTAATGAACTAAGGTGGCTGAGCCTAAATAATTTCTTGCAGACATACTGGTGCCTAGGCAGGAGATGGGAGCTGTCTACCCAATTCTGAGGCCTGGAGGTGAGGCAAGTCATCCTTTGAAGTGCAGATACCTGGCTCAATGGGGTGAGCTAGAAGGGATCTGCTTTAAAGAAATGCAGATGTCCAAGCACTGGTGGCTCACACCTGTAATCCTAGCTACCCAGGAGGCTGAGATCTGAGGATCATGGTTCAAAGCCAGCCCAGGAAGGAAAATCTGTGAGACTCTTACCTCCAACAAACCACCAGAAAACCAGAAGTGACAACTGTGGCTTAAGTGGTAGAGCTCTAGCCTTGAGCTGAAGAGCTGAGGGAGAGCACCCAGGTCCTGAGTTCAAGACCTATGACCCACACAAAAAAGAGAGAAATGCAGATGTCATAGCATTGATTAACACCCTAAAAGGCATAGAGGTGAGACAAACCATGCTGGTACTTAACACTCTACTTTCCTCAAGCCTTTATCTTTGAAATTTCCTTTTAATAACTAACCTGGAGTTTTTCTCTACAAAGAGGTCCTGCATTAAATGTTTTGCCTTGTTCTTTTTTTGGGGGGGAGGGGGTTCATTGTGGGGCTTAAACTCTGGGCCTGGGCACTGTCCCTCAGCTCTTCAGCTCAAGGTTAGTGCTCTGCCACCTAAGCTACAGCACCACTTCCAGTTTTCTGGTGGTTTATTTGAGATAAGAGTCTCACAGACTTTCCTGCCCCAGTTGGCTTTGAACTGCAGTCCTCCGATCTCAGCCTCCTAAGTAACTAGGATTACAGGCATGAGCCACCAATGCCCAGCAATGGCTCCCTATTCTTTTTTTTTTTTTTTTTTTTGGTCAGTTGTGGGGCTTGAACTCTGGGCTTGAGTGCTGTCCCTGTACTCTTCAGTTCAAGGCAAGCACTCTACCACTTGAGCCACAGCGCCACTTCCGGCTTTCTGGTGGTTTATTGGAGATAAGATTCTCACAGACTTTCATGTCTGGGCTGGCTTTGAACCACAATCCTCAGATCTCAGCCTCCTGAGTAGCTAGGATTACAGGCATGAGCCACCGGAGCCCAGCTTGGCTCCCTATTCTTTTGGGAGTAGGGGGGAGGGGAGGAATGGGAAGGGATGGGAAGGGGAAACAAAGGAGGAGGCAACAATGCTTGATAAGAAATGTACTCACTATCTTGCCCATGTAATTGTAACCTCTCTGTACAGTATTTTCATAATAAAAAAAAATCAATAATTTTGTTCTGTTTCTGATTTCACATTTTATATTCTTTTGGTTATCACAAAACCCCAAAAAAGAAGGAAAAATAGTATTTGAGATCCATTCCGCCCTTTTCAATATGTAAACAGTTACTTGCATGAAGATACTAATGCCACACCAGTCAAATTTGCAGGTGATAAGCTAAAAAATAAAAGTACAACTGGGACATTTGGCATTCAAAGTAAGTTTTACAAGCAGGATAGGATAAATTTAACAAGGTAAAGAGGAAAAGACCAAATTAAAGTCTTGTACTAGATTCTAAAACACAAATGTTCAAATACTGAATGGATGAACACAGCAGAGTTAAAGTCTTAGGATTTCAACTATGGACTCAACATAAATCAGCAGATGATTGATGTAACTGTCAGAAAGAAAGAAAGAAAGAAGCTTAGCTCAACTTCAGCTTGCATAAGTTGTAGCATTGGGTCTACAAAAATGTCATCAGCCCACTCCTTCCTACTGATTAAACAAATACTCAAAATAGTTCATTTTTTTCTTGATGCCAGTCTCTAAAGCAAGATGTTAATGAGCTGAAGGATGGACAGAACAGAATATCCCAAATGATGAATAGCTCTTAAAACTCTGCCATGAGAGTAAAGAATAATCAATGAATGTTTTTAAATTATTGGGTGAGAGAGTTTGATGAAGAAGACCTTGATAGAATTACAAATTGCATATTTAGTACAATGGTAAAAAAATAGTACCTTTACAGCAAAAGAAACCTGACAGAACAAATGGTCAAAGTTAATGTCACCAGTACATGAGGCAGACTGACATTTTGAAATTTCCTTTTCCATGCACTGAGAACATTAACAAAACAACCTGAATCTACTCACAGAAAAGAAAAACAATCAGATAACCACAAACTAAGGGGTCTTCTACAAAATAACTTTCTTAAACGAAAGTATCAACAACATGAAAGACACAATGGAGGCTGAGGAAGAACTCCAGATTAAAGGAGATCAAAAGGATATAATGATCAGATTCAAAGTATAATTTTGGATTACATTCTAAACTGGGAAAATACTACAAAGGATAATATTGGGCCAAGTGGTACAAACAGTAGTAGTATTGCATCAAGGTTAATTTTCCTGATTTGATCATTATCCTGAGGTTTTGTAAGAATATGTCTCTGTTCTTAAGAAAGACATACTGAGCAGTGTAGTGTAAGGGAAACTATGTAGATAAAATGATAAACGAGATGTGGCAACATGTTCAAAAATTTATGAATGCTGGTCAAGGGTATATGGAAATTCTCTGGATTATTCCTGCAACTTTTCTTTAAGCTTGAACTTATTTCAGTAATGAGTAAAAAATAAAGCTTTGATGGGCTGGTAAGGTAACTCAAGTGGTAGAGTGATAGCCTCGAGCAAAAGAAGCTCAGGGACAGTGCACAGGCCCTGATTTCAAACCCCAGGACTGACAAATAAATAAATAAAATAAAAACAGAAAAATTTCAGTGTTGATGAAAGGATGAGAAAAAAATGTACTGCTGGTATTAAGGTAAGCTGGTAGGTACAACCTTTCTAGAAGGCATTTGATAATATCCATTAAAAACCAATTCAGGCCCATGTAATTGTAGCCCCTCTGTACAGTATGTTCTCAAATAAAATAAAATAAAATTAAAAAAAAAAGGTAAGAAAAGGAAAAAAAAAACCAATTCAGGAATTTCTGCAATGAAAATTACAACATGGTACTAAGAAGACATTTAAAAGCCTAGTAAACATAGATATAGTAAATATGCTTTGGAATTAGAAGGCTCCATACTGGGTTTTCCCCCCATTATTTAGAGAATATTAGTTCCTGGGTCCAAATCCATATGCACAAATATAGTATGTTATCCCTAACGAATGGGGAAACAAGTTTAGTATATCTAAACCAATATGGCTAGTAATTTCCATAAAATGCCAACTCAACACAGTAAACTCGTTTTTGTTAAGTTGATAGCATGGCTAAAGTTTCCAGAAATTCAAATTATATATGTATGTATGTATGTGTACATAGATGTATATACATATATGTGTGTGGGGGTGTTCACCAATAATAGCAATATGTTCTGCAGCAGTAGCAGAGCAGCAACAGTTTTTGGAGGTTCTGCAGTCATCTGAAAAAAATTATAGAGACATACATTTCATTTAAAAAGAAAAAAAAATTAAAAGCAAAATTGCTGTGACATATGGCACCGCTTTTTAAAATTAGCTTTTAATCATCATCTAGAGCAATATCATTTGTTTAAAAAAAAAACTCTGATATGCCTGGCACCAGTGGCTCATGCCTAAAATCCTAGCTACTCAGGAGACTGAGATCTGAGGATCGCAGTTCATAGCCAGCCTGGGCAGAAAAGTCTATGACACTCATCTCCAAGTAACTACCAGAAAACCGGAAGTGGCACTGTGGCTCAAAGTGGTGGAGCACTAGCCTTGAGCAAACAAGGTCAGTGAGCACCCAGACCCTGAGTTGAAGCTCCATGACCAACCAAACAAAAACAAAATCTCTGATAAAGCACTGAGAAACGTCCATATCCATATTGTTATGGCAATCCTTCCTCAAATTCATCTATAGATGAAGTGCAATTGCAAGCATAATCCCACAGTGTTGTGTTTTTTTGAGACAGAGTCTTGATATATAGCCCATACTTGCCTCAGCCTCACAAGTGCTGGGATTACAGGCATATACTTACCAAACCCAGCTCCACCAGGTTCTTAAAATAGAATTGGCAAGTAAATTATAGAATGTCTACAAAAATGCTAAGGACTTAAGATATGCAAAGCAATCTTGTAAAAGAACAAAGTTACAGAAACTGTGTTCCTGATCTTATTACTTACTATTTAGGTCTACAGATTTAGATAGGTAAATTGATAACTGGAACAAAATAGGAGCCCAGAAAAAATAAAATCTACCTTTACCAACTTATTTGACATTTGACAAAGCAATACTGGATCAGGTAAAAGAAGGTCATTCAACAAATGAAACTGAAATAACCAGAAATTTTAGTATAGAAAAAATAAATAACACAGGAGCCTGTGTAGCCCAGTCAGTAGAGCACCAGACTTTTAATCTGAGGATCCAGGCTTAAAGTCCCTGTTCAGATGGGAAAATCAGTTCTCTTTGGATTTGGAAGTGTGTCTCAGTTGGTAGAGCACCAGGTAGTTCCAGTCTCAGACAAGAAAGACAGAAAGAAAGAAAGACAGGCAGACAGACAGACAGACAAGAAGGAAAGAAAGAAAGAAAGAAAAGAAAGAAAGAAAGAAAGAAAGAAAGAAAGAAAGAAAGAAAGAAAGAAAGAAAGAAAGAAGGAAAGAAAGAAAGAAAGAAAGAAGAGAGAGAGAGAGAGAGAGAGAGAGAGAGAGAGAGAGAGAGGAAGAGAGAGAGAAAGAGAAGGAAGAAAGGAAGAAAAAAAAACCTCAACTACAATTTTTAACCATATCCAAAACCTACTTGGATAGTGGTTTAAACTATAAAAGCTAAATTTATTTAACTTCTAGAACAAAACTGAGAAGAGAAATATTGAAAGTTGAGGAGTCGAAAGCATCTTAAAGCACAGAAAGCAATAGCCATAAAAATAATTTTAGCTAAGCATGACAGTACATGCCTGCAATCTCAGCTCTTGAGAAGCTGAGGCAGGAGAATCATGAGCTTGAGATTAGCCTGACTATGTAGTGAGATGCTATTTCAAAACAAAAAAGATCAATTAGACTTCCCCAAATTTAAGTCCCAGTTCATCACAAACAGCTATTACAAATATGAACAGGCAAATATAGACTTCAGGAGACATTTGTAAAAGATTCATCTGGCAAAGTATTTGAGACTAAAAAATATAAAGAACTCGGCTGGGAAGGTGGCTCAGGGGTAGAGTGCTTGCCTCACATGCATGAGGCCCTCTGTATATCACCTTTGCAATAACAATCAAAGCAATTCCTAACAGAAAAAAATACTTATATAGGCACACTTATATATACTTATATAGATACATAAAGGTATAACTTTTCTGAACACTTAAAATACTATTGATGGAAACAAGTTCCAGGAAATGGAAACATGGAGGGTTTTTTGTTGTTGTTACTGTAGTTGGTGGTGTTGGTGGTGTTTGTTTTTGCACTTGGGTTTATTTTCTTTTTTTAGGAGAGTCAAAGGGGAGCACAGACAGGAGGGGAATGAAAAATAAAAAAAGATATATGTGCAAAGAATATATTTGCAGCAGTCAAACATTAAATAAAGTGATGATCCACATATATGATGAGTCACTGTGCAGCTACTGAAAAGAATGTATTAGTGTTAGTCAGGCACCAATAGCTCACAGCTGTAATTGTAGCTACTCAGGAGGCTGAGATTTGAAGATCATAATTAAAAGCTAAGCCAGGCAGGGAGTTCATAAGACTCTTATCTTCAACTAACCAACAAAAAGCCAGAAGTGAAGGTTGGCTCAAGTGATAGAGTGCCAGCCTTGAGCAATATAATTATTTTATCATTTACTGAATAACCCCTTCTATGTAAAGAACAAATACCATAAATAAAAAGATGAAAAAAAGATACCTACATTCAAAAACTTTACATGTGAGAAAAGAGAAATAAGGACAAGATCACAAAATAATAGGAAACACAAAACAAGTCTAAGAGGAGAGATATACTGAAAAAAAGTTTACTTGAATAAAGTTATACTATCTTCCTGTGGTTGCAAAAACTTTCTAATGTAAAGATACTCACTGTTATCAAATCAAAATAAAAATCTAGTATAACTGATGAAAGTGAACTAAGCAACTCAGGGGCAGTGATGGGAGGGAGGGAATGAGAGAAAGAGGGAACAGCTGATACTAAGCAAAAGGAAAAGGAAAGAAATGTACATATCATCTGATTTGTAAAAAAAAAAGTTTTACTGTTAAAGGTCATAGAATTCATAAACAATGGAGACTAAGATAAGGACTATCATTGTGAAGATTAAAATGTGTTTGTGACTTCAAAAAATATTTTAAAAATCTAGTATAATCTCAACTAAAATCTCCATAAGATTTTCCATGGAGTTAATTGGTTGATTTCAAAAATGTTTTTCAAAATTCTTTTTCAAAATTCTTGTCAAGAAATGTTTGAAAATAAGGGAAGATTTTATCATGTTAGAATTTATCACAAGCCAGCCATGGTTGGTATGTACTGGTAGTCCCAGCTAATCTGGGACTGAGGCAGGAGGATCACTTGTGTCTCTAAGTGCTCAAGACTAACCTGGTCAATATACCAAGATAAGATCCCATCTCAAAAAATTATAATGTAGTCATCATCTTCAATGTACCTTATGGGAAAAATGAACTATGTAACTTGAAGGTAGGGACAGTGGGTGGGGAGGATGGAAGAGAATGAAGGGCTAACATTGATCATGAAACACTATAATCTTAACCTGACCTATGGAATTGTAACACCTTTGGACAACTACTTAAGAAGTACCCATTTTCTGGTACTTATTTGTTGAGCTTTCACTTAGTCTTTCTAAAGAATTATAATATCTGAGTTCTCCACAGAGTCTATTGTACTTTAGTTAATTCATTTGTAAACAATTGCATACCACTCAGTTTGTTTACCTAGATTTATAGCTACTACAATGAGGGAAACCACACAACTTTTGTTCCTCTGTATCTGGCTTGCTTCACTTAATATAACTTTTCCAAGTCTTTCCATTGCCTTATGAATGGTACAATATCATTCTTTCTAATGGATGAGTAAAATTCCATTGTGTATATATATCACATTTTCTTGATCCATTCATCCACCCAGGGGCATCTGGACTAATTCCATATCTTGGCTATGGTGAATAGTGCTGCAATGAACATGGCTGTGTCAGTGGCTTTACTGTAGCCTTGTTTGTGTCCTAATGGATAAATGTTCAGGAATGGAATAAGTACCAGGAAATCATAATAAGTACCAAGAATTGGGTACCAAGGCTGGGAAGGTGGCTCAGTGCTAGAGTGCTTGCCTAGCATGCATGAAGCCCTGGGTTGAATTCCTCAGCACCCCATAAACAGAAAAGGCCAGAAACAGTGCTGTGGCTCAAGTGGTAGAGTGCCAGCTAGCCTTGAACAAAAGAAGCTCAAGAGGCAGGGCACCGGTGACTCACGCCTGTAATCCTAGCTACTCAGGAGGCTGAGATCTGAGGATCTCGGTTCAAAGCCAGCCCAGGCAGGAAAGTCCGTGAAATTCTTATCTCCAATAAACCACCAGAAAACCGGAAGTGGCGCTGTAGCTCAAGTGGTAGAGCGCTCGCCTTGAGCTGAAGAGCTGAGGGACAGCGCCCAGGCCCAGAGTTCAATGCCCACGACCGACCAAAAAAAAAAAAAAGCTCAAGGAAAGTGCCCAGGTACATAAACTACAAAATTAAGAAAAGTAAGGGAAGGGATGGGTTGGGAGTAATGGGTAAGAATGTTGAAAGAGATGACATTGATCAAGATGCACTGTATTCATAAACTGCTTTGTTAATGGCAACTCTTTTGTATAACTACTTAAACACAATAAAATATTTTGAAAAAGAATGAGGAAGAGTAGAAGAAGAAGAAAAAGGAGGAGGAGGAGAAATGGGAAAAGGAAGAGGAGGAGGAGGAGGAGGAAAAAAAGGAGGAGGAGGAGGAAGAAGAGTAGGAGAAGGAGGAGAAATGGGAAAAGGAAGAAGAGGGGGAGGAGAACTGGTGCATGGTTCAAGTGGTAGAACACTTGCCTAATAGAACACTTACCTGGCAGCTATAATACTCTGAGTTCAATACCCTGTACCATAAAAATTGAGAAAAAAATTTTAATAAATCTATGGGAGTAATTTCAAAAATACGATATTGGCATACAAATATCAGTGAAAGAAACTAGAGGGGGGGCTGGGAAGGTGGCTCAGTGGTAGAGCGCTTGCCTTGCATGCATGAGGCCCTGGGTTCAATTCCTCAGCACCACATAAGCAAAAAAAGAAAAAAGCCAGAAGTGGGCTGGGAAGGTGGCTCAGTGGTAGAGCACTTGCCTTGCATGCTCAAGGCCCTGGGTTCGATTCCTCAGCACCACATAAGAAAAAAGCCGGATGTGGCGCTGTGGCTCAAGTGGTAGAGTGCTAGCCTTAAGCTGAAGAGCTGAGGGACAGCGCCCAGGCCCAGAGTTTAGGCCCCACGACCGGACCCTCCCCCCAAAAAAGAAAGAAACTAGAGGGTCCAGAAACAGATTCAAATATATATATATATGAATTTGGTGTATAGTAAGTGTTATTTCAAATCATTGGAGAAAGTATTAGAATAATTAGTTCCTTACTTGGAAAAAATTAAGTTACAGTAATGTATCATACCATCACAAAAATAAATTCTAGACAGTTTATAAAGAGTAAACCTTAGCTGGGCACTGGTGGCTTATGCCTACAAACTTAGCTACTCAAGAGGCTGAGATCTAAGGACCATGGTTCAAAGCCAGCCTGGGTAGGAAAGTCCATGAGACGCTTATCTCCAATTAACCATCAAAAAGCTCAAAGAATAAGCACCAATAATAGCTCATGCCTGTAATCTTAGCTACTGAGGAGGCTGAGATCTGAGGACAAAGTTCAAAACCAGCCCAGGCAGGAAAGTCCGTGAGATCCTTATTTCTAATTAATCACCAGAAAACTGGAAGTGGCGCTGTGGCTCAAATGGTAGAGTGTTCGCCTTGAACTGAAGGGTCAGGGACAGCACCCAGGCTCAAGATCCATGACCAATAAAATAAAAAAAGCTTAAAGTAGAGCTGTGGCTCAAATGGTAGGGCACGAGCCTTTGAGCATAAAAACTCAGGGATTAAAAAAAAAAAAGAGTTTAACTCAAGGACAGTACCCAAGCCCTGGGTTGAAGCCCAACAAAACATAGGAAAAACTATATAATCCCAAAACATACTCATCCATGCATGACCATATATATGTACATGAAAATAAAATGTATGGAACAAAAGGTTGTTTTCACTGATAATGTAAAATGTGCATGCCCTTCAACTCAGTACTCTTCAGAGCCTACTTTAAAGCAATACTTGTATTATGTCCACCAAAAATTAAAAAAGCAAAACAAAGTCTAGAAATACCTTAATCAGTACTTCTCAAACTATCAAAATCTGTCTGTAGCCAAGCACCAGTGGCTCACACCTGTAATCTTAGCTACTCAGGAGGCTGAGATCTGAGATCCTGGTTCAAAGCCACCCAGGGAGGAAAGTCAGTAAGACTCTTAATCTCCAATAAACTACTCAAAAAAAAGCCAGAAGTGGGACTATGGCTCAAGTGGTAGAGCATTAGCCTTGAGTACAAAGAGGTTCAAAGACAGTGCCTAGGCCCTGAGTTCAAGCCCCAGAATTAGGAAGAAAAAACTATGCTGTGCTCCACTGGTTCCTGCCTGTAATCCTAACTACTCATGGGGCTGAGATCTAAGAATCATAGTTCAAAGCCAGCCTGGGCAGGAAAACCTATGAGACCCATCTCCAATTAACCCCCAAAAGGCCAGAAGTGGAGCTGTGGCTCAAATGGTAAAGCACTAGCTTTGAAAGAAAATGGTGAATGGACAGAACCCAGGCCCTGGGTTCAAGCCCCAGTAGCAGGAAGGGCGTGCGGGTGGCATATCTGTGATGCAGGGCCAGATGTTTATTTGGTGGATTTTTTTTTTGTCAGTCATGGGGCTTGAACTCTGGGCCTGGGTGCTTTCCCTCGGCTCTTCAGCTCAAGGCTAGTGTTCTACCTCTTGAACCACAGCACCACTTCTGGTTTTCTGAGTGGTTTATTGGAGATAAGAGTCTCATATAGACTTTCCTGCCAGGGCTGGCTTTGAACCAAGATCCTCAGATCTCAGCCTCCTGAGAAGCTAGGATTATAGGCGTGAGCCACTGGTGCCCGGCTTATTTGGTGAATTTCCAATGCATGGACTGATATTCTTTAGAGAAAAAAAATTACTAGAAAAGTAAGTGATAATGCATTTAGATATCATGTCCATGTCAAATTTCTAAAGTAGTTTAGGGTATTAGTATACATGTGTGCATGCATGCATGTGTGTATGTCTATGTGTCTACGTGTCTGTCTGTGTGCATGTATGTGTATGCCAATACTGGGGCTTGAACTCTGGACATTACAGTCTCACTTAGCCTTTTTGTTCAAGGCTGCTGCTTTACCATTTGAGCCACACCTATACTTCCAGATTTTTGTTAATTAATTAAAGATAAGAGTCTCTTAGATTTGTCTTCCTTAGGCTGGCTCTGGACCCCAGTCCTCAGAATTCAGCTTCCTGAGTACCTAGGATTACACGTGTGAGTCACTGGCATTTGGGTTTACCATAGTTTTTAAATGCATGAACTGGGGTAGTATCTCAGTGGTAGAGAACTTGTCTAGCATCTGCAAGGCCCTAGGTTCAAAATCCTGCACCACAGAAAGTTGTTTTTTTTTTTGGGGGGGGGGGGGGTCCGGTCGTGGGGCCTGAACTCTGGACCTGGGCGCTGTCCCTCAGCTCTTCAGCTCAAGGCTAGCGCTCTACCACTTGAGCCACAGTGCCACTTCCAGCTTTTTTCTTTTTGCTTATGTGGTGCTGAGGAATTGAACCCAGGGCCTCAGGCATGCAAGGCAAGTGCTATACCACTGAGCCACCTTCCCAGCCCACCACAGAAAGTTTTTAAGTGCTTAACCTCAATTGCTTTGTTCATCACTTTGGAGTAGGGTGAATTTAATTTGAATAGCACAGATGTAAATGTCCATCAAAAGGGATGGACAAGTGAGAATTGCCATACAGTCCAGTAATTCCACATCTTGTTATATACTCAAAGAAATTAGAAGCAGAGACTTGAACAGACTGAGATTTAGAGCAATATTATTCACAATAGCCAAAATGTAGAAATAATCTAAGTAATTCTTATGGACAAACAAAATATGTGTATCAATGGATTATTCCTCCTTTAAAATGAAGACATTTTGATGTGTGCTGCAATACAGATGACCCTAGAAGATATGCTAAGTGAAAGAAATTGGTCACAAAATAAGTCAAATATTATATAATTACTTTTTTGGTCAATCATGGGGTTTGAACTCCAGGCTCGGGCACTGTACCTGAGCTCATTTTGCTCAAGGTTAGTGGTCTATCACTTTGAGCCACAGTGCCACTTCCTATAATTACACTTATGTGAGGTATCTAAAATTGTCAAGTTGGTAAAAATTGAAAACATAATGGTGATTGCTAGAGGCAGTGAGGAGTTTTTTGAATTTCAGTTTGGAAAGATGAAAAGTTCTTGAAAAGTATGATGGTGATGTATGCCTAACAATGTAGCTGTGCTTCATGCCACTGAGGTATACATTTTTAAATGGCTGCAGTGGTAAATTTCATATTATACATCTATTTTTATCACAATAATATATAATATACTTCAACCCATAATAGCATAACAGATCAAATGCAGAGCAATATGAGAATTCAGGCTAGGTAGTAGTGGCTCACACCTGTAATCCTAGCCATTTAGGAGGGTGATATCTGATGATCAAGGTTTGAAGCCAGTCTGTGCTAGAAAGCCTGTGAGACTCTTATCTCTAATTAACTACAAAAAAAAGGCAGAAGTGAAGCTGTGGTTCAAATGGTAGAGTTCTAGCCTTGAGCAAAAGAAGCTCAGGGACAGAGCCCAGGCTTGGAGTTCAAGTCTCAGGACTAGCACAAAAAGATGAGAATTTAGAAGTCTCTTTATTAGGTCATTAGTGTAACTTGCAAAAAATGACAATTTTATCCTTCTCACTGATATTTATTTCTTTGGAAAAGTTGTTATTCATTTTAAAATATTCACATTTACTCACACCTGTAATCCTAGCTACTCAGGAAGCTGAGATCTGGGGATCAAGGTTCAAAGCCAGCTCCACAGACAGAGCCAAGAAACTTTTCTCTAATTAATCAGCGGATAGTCAGGAGGGGAGGTGTGGTTCAAATAATGTAACACCAGCCATGAAAGAACAAGTGCAAGTTTTTAATTTAATCCCCAGTACCAACCCCAAAAGAGAGGAAGAAGGAAAGGAGAGAGAGGGGAGGGGAAGGAAGGAAGGAAGGAAGGGAGAGAGAGAAAGACAGACAGACAGACAGACAGACAGACAAGCAATCAAACGGGACACCAGTGGCTCACACCTGTGCAATTCTAACTTCTATGAAAGTTGATAACTGAGAATTGCTGTTCAAAGCCAGACAGGGAAGGAAAATCCATGATTCTCTTATCTCCACTCAAAAGTTATCATCAAGCCAGGCACTGGTGGCTCATTCCTGTAATCCTAGCTACTCAGGAGACTGAGATCTAAGGATCAAGGGTCAAAGCCAGCCAAGACAGGAAAGTCCATGAGACTCATATCCAATAAACCACCAGAAAACCGGAAGTGGCGCTGTGGCTCAAGTGGTGGTATGCTAGCCTTGAGTTGAAGAGCTAAGGGATAGGGCCCAGGACCAGAGTTCAAGCCCCACAACCGACCAAAAAAAAGTCTTAACCACCTGAAAGTCCGTAGTGGAGCTGTGTAGTGGTAGAGCACCAGCCTTGACAGAAAAAAAAAATAAGGGACAGTGCCTAGTCCATGAGTTCAAACTCCAATACCAGCAAACACAAAACTTTAAAAATTAAGAAAATGAGTTTAAGTCTATTTACACTGAGGAAATTACCTCTCTAAGACTCAGGTTGTGAGGGCCAATGGATTCAGTACAGTGGTTCTCTAGTTGATCAACCTGGGAAGGTCTATGGAGTGAAATTGTACAATACAGGATATACCTGACCGAAAGAGTAACCATGTAAATGGCGAAAGTTTCTGGATCTGACATTTCCTGTTCTCTCTGAGGAACTTAATACAGAGATTTAATTCAAAGAAGATCTTCACAGCCACAAAGTGGCAGCTTCTAAGCATCTCCAGATTCTCCAGCAGCTCCTACTGCTGTGGTCTTTCCTGTTACCACCGTGAATCTCAAATCCCGTGGTGATGCTGATGTTGACACGATGGGTATCACCGTAATGCCCCATTCCCTAGCCCCCTATCCCAGCTCCCTAAGCCAAGACCTCAATGGCCAAATTAGGAGGAAGACTTCAGGCTGGACCTCCCTAGCTGCCAGAAAATCTACTATAACGTGAGACAGGTTAGGTGGGAACCGTTACTAAATCAGCCATACAAACACCAAAGAAAATGGCTGATAGCTTCAGGAAATATTTTTTTTTAATTTTTTATTGTAAAGATACTATACAGAGGGAGCTTCAGGAAATATTAAGCTGGTCCTCAGCTTTCAAAATTGCCATTGGTCTTTCTTTCCAGGAAATAAGCAGGAACCCCTATGGCCTGCCTCTTAAGAAGCCAATTAGGAGAGGGTATAGGTTTCCCACTCTACCAACTGAATATTTGTTGGTTCATTTCTGACTGACACGTGGAGCCAACCAGAAGAGCTAATATCTTGCAATTTAGCCCATTTAAGTCACCATCTCAGTCTTGGCCCCTATCTATTTTTTTATTAATAAGTTTTTGGGTTTTTTTTTTTTTTTGGGCCGGTCATGGGGCTTGAACTCTGGGCTTGGGCGCTGTCCCTGTGCTCTTTAGCTCAAGGCGAGCACTCTACCACTTGAGCCACAGCAACACTTCCTGGCCCCTACCTTTATTCCCTCCCTGCTTGGAATTTAAGATTTGGATTCGGGCTGGGAATGTGACTTAGTGCTAGAGTGCTTGCCTAGCATGCATGAAGACCTGAATTCAATTCCTCAGTACCACATAAACAGAAAAAGCCGGAAGTGGTGCTGTAGCTCAAGTGGTAGATTGCTAGCCTTGAGCAATAGAAGCTCAGGGACAGTGCCCAGGCCCTGAGTTCAAGCCCCAGGACTGGCAAAAAAAAAAAAAAAAAAAGATTTGGATCCGAAATAATCAAAGAGGAAGTCCAAGCTAAACAGACTGTAGCCTCAAAAATCAAAATTAAGTTTTCCCAGATCTGCTTGTCAGTCTTGCTCTGGTCTTGGCTGAAAGTAATGCCAATGTGGGAAAAGGAATGAATGGTCATGGGACTGCCTCAGATGAAGTGTCTAGCTAAGTGTTTCATTTCCCTCCAAATAAGTGAAGTACTATATTTTTTGTATAAGCAAGGCAAAAGAGATAAGAGGAATGAGAGGTTGGTGAGTGGTCAGGAAGGGACTAGCAGAGAACAAGCTAAATTAGTCCCAAAGAGTTTATATTTTAAAAGTAAACTTTGAATACTATGATGTATAAATGGAAATAACAACCACCTATCCTTCAAGCTATAATTAAAAGTATTATCCAGTTTTAGGCTCTAGGACTTAGGGACATGTGAGGATCTTGGAGAAATTTCAAAAGTATAAAGGTAAAAGGGTTAAAAAATGAGACAAGTGAGGAAAATTTAGAACTGTTATTGTGTCTAAGAGAATATCATGGGTGACTCAACAACCCTCAAGGATATGAAGAAATATCCATTCCAGTGAGCAGCTGGTCTGCATTTCCACAGCACAAAGTAATTTTACTTAAATTATTACCCCAGATATTTCAACATAGAAGCATCTACCTAGGATACCTATGATACAAAAGCTCCTGAGAAGCCTGCTGTTGTTTACCTCTCCCACTTTTACTAGCTCAACTCCTAATCTTAAAGAATGGGACAAGGTCGATAAGGCATCTTTGGAATGTGAAGATATAGCTTTTTTAGGTATAGCTATGTATAAAATGTTTTGTTAGCCTGTCTCTCAGATTCCAGTATAAGATTGAGCCCTTCTGTGCTATGAATAAGGAGGATTCATTAGTAGTAAATATTTAGATTTGAGTGTAAACTTTAATTCCTTATGAAAGAAAACTATGCTTTGCCTCAAAATAGATGGATAAGACAGCTTGGATTTACAGTCCTTGCAAGACCTAGTTACTTTGTTAAAATGGCCAATTTCACTCCAAAGAGAAGGAATTTAACTGGTCTGATACTAAAAGAGAGAAATGAAAAAAGACTGGATAATTAACCAGGTAAGTCTGAGCATCTTATCTGAAGTTGTGTCTGGCATATTTTGTCTGGTATAGAAATCTCTTTTATTCCAGACTATGCAGAAAGAGAATGCACTTGTATTTTACTAATACCAGCCACCCTACCCAAAGCTAGCTTTTATCACAGAGCTGGGCATACAAAACTTAACTAGCATTTGTTAAACAAATGTCATCTGACCAAACCTTTGGTAATACTTTATTTCATAGCTACTTTTTCTAGAATCTCCTGTCCATTTTCTAATACTGCTGCCTAAAAAGGCTGTATCTCTTTCTTCTTCCTTTCCCTTGTTTCATAGTAACAGCTATTTTTTTCTCATTCCCCCAGATCTCTTTGGTCATCTCATTCCTCACCTACCAAAAGTCTCTTAACTTCCTTAGTGTAGCTATCCCTCTTCTACTTAGTACCAAATACTGCTGTTAAGTCATCTTAATTTCCTTATTGTTCGGACACATCATGTTTTATATCTTCTTTTTCATACTGAACTTGCTTTAATTTTCCAAATGATGAAATGCCTACCCCCCTCATTCCAACCTTTCCCAAAACCACCTCTGTGTAAAACATCATTTCAGAATACATTGGTCAGATGAAAATATCAACTCATCAAAAGTTTCGGAGAGATCACCCACTTTTCTGTGTACATCAAATCAGTTTGAAAAATAACAAAATGTCAACATTTTGAAAGAAACAGGGTCTGTTGGTGGTGTGTGGGTGTGTCAGAGGATGAGTGTGTTACGTACACATATTATATACATATACAAACATGTATAATATGAATATATTCCATCTAAATTAGCACAAGTCTGCAGCTCAAAACCAAATATGCTAAATGTGATCCAAACCACAGGTACTGTATGTATGGCTGCTTCCTGTGAGCAGATGCTTTACAGCTGTGTCAAAGTCAATTGCAAGATGCAAAAAAAGGATAGATACAAAATAATCACAATAGACAGGATCTACTTTTTTTGTAATGTCAATGCAAAACTTACTTTTCATCTCAAGACACTGGCCATGTTATATGACTTATGCACAATACCCAGCATTTCCACAACACTAAGAAATATTAAATTTACAACTTAAGGAGAAAAACAGAGGCTTGCTTCACAGTGGTTTAATATGAACAGAGTTGAATATGACATTGTCTGACAGAAGAACAGTTTGCTGAATAAAAGCCCTAAATCAGAGTATATATACATAGCAGAGATGGGGCCTTAGACTCTCAGCATTTGTGCACAATGAAAAGAGGAAATTTTTTTTTAAAAAAGTCTGTAACAGAGGATACAAATCATAAAGGCAGCAACAACGCCAACACTGGTGAGGTGGGAAAGGGAGCAGAACGCCTCTCTCTAGCAGCTGCTTAGCCTCTGGCATAGGCTCAGCAGCTGGAGAGATGATCTGTTTCATAGAACCTCAATATTTAGATGGGTTCCAAATCCTACATCAAAACCCAATCCTAATCTCTCTGACCAGGGTCACATCAGAATCAGCAACCCTTTCCCCCAGAAACTACTCCAATACATGATAGAGAGTCTAAGCAAAGAGCCCCAACCTTCACATGGCACCAAAAGTTTACTTGCTCTCATCTCACCACTTTGATGGATAGCATGCCCCAGCAAACAAACCACTCCCAAACACAAGTCTAGGATAAATACCAGTCTCAACTAGCTGCTTTAGCCTTTGTAAAATTTAGGAAATCCATGCCCAGGTGCTAGCCTGAGTTCAGGTTCTGGGGACAAGGCTGGAGTTCCATAGGAAACAAGTGCAGGCAGTTCAATAACCCTGTGACCAAGCTGGGGAGGGCAGCTAATAACTCTGGCCCCCGAGCCCCATTCAACAGCTCAAAAGTGCTTAAAAGAAATCAAGAGACTGTGTGGTTTGTTTGTGTGCTTCGGCCCTTGGGAGAGCACTGAAGGGATGGAGAAAGGGAGAATAGAAGGAGGAAAGTGGTGAAGTCCTTCCCTCCCATCCAGGGGAACCTAGAACATGATCTCCTCCCACCATTCAGGGGATCACCTGACAGTGATGAGTTATCTCCACCCCTCAATCCGTCAAACCCACAAAGCTAACCCCTAAAGTAGAAAGGGCCTGGAAAGGAAGAACTGTTGGTCCATATTTACTCACCCACTAGTGAGGAAAACTAGGCAGCCAGAGTAGGGAGCCACAAAGGGAGGAGGACTAGGCAATAGAAGCTCCCCTACTGCCCTATGGCTTTCTTCTGACTCTGTAGCAGCCATGATGAGGGGCCCAGGAAACCCGCACACGTTGTTCTACACAACAGACTGCTTAAATTCTAGTATAACTGCCATGGAAAGCAACATGGGAGAAAGGTAAAGCAGCAAAATAAACTCGAGAAAACTGGGAGCAGGCCTAAAGGAAACAAGGAAAGCCTTAGGGTCTCTACCACCTTCTCAAAAAGGAAAACGTTCATGCAGGTAGGAAAGGCAGGGTTTGTTTCTCTTTTTGTTTTGTTTCTCCCTGCTCAGCGGTCCTGGTTAAACCTAAGAGTAAGAAAAAAATCCCCTGGACTTGCAGCATCAGTATGTATACAAGTACTTTCCAGCAAAGCCCCCCTCCCCCACCCCGTTAGCCAACTGGCATGGGTAAATACCCCCAAAGTTGCCTTCCAGTCCAACTCCCCACCTACCCCCCAATCCCAAGCAAAGAGCAACTGCCTGTGGTTTCCCACCTCTCCTCAGAGAAGAGGATCCTAGCAGAGTGCCCACATGGTATGGTCAGGTACCAAGGGGCACAATGCCAGACAGTCTATCAGGCCAGGGGATGGGTAGCCAACTTCAGATCAAAGAGAGAGAGAGGCTTAGTGTAAAAACCAATGTCATTTCAGCAGGAAAGTAGAGGGCAAGTGGTGACAGGGGCTTCTACTGGCGCACCTTCCCAGGGACGTAGTTCCTGTCAATTGCCTCTTCCTGCAGGAACATGTGTAGGCAGCGTTCATTCTGAGCCAGTGGGTGCCCGGCAATTCTATAAAGAGACAAGATAGTTATCAGTAGTATAACTATCAGATGGACAGCAGTTTGGAGTTGGGAGTAAAGACAAGGTCAGACCTAAGGATTGAGCCATTAGAGGACAGAGCAGTGAGGTACCACCTAAAACCTAATATTATATAGAGGAAGGAGGATTGAAGGACAAGGGAGGGGAGTCCATAGATAAAAGCATTAGCATGCAATGCTCTTTCAGGATCAGACATCCAAGACCAGAACTCAAAGGTATGGAGTTTTACTATCTACTCAGTCCAACACACAATCAGAACCACAGGACAGTATCCACTATGAAAAAATGGGAGGGACAAAGACTAAGGAAGACAAGTATCCTGACAGAGAATGTAGCTCACAGGTAGAATGTTTGCCTAGCATGTGCAAGGTAATTTAGTAACCAGCATACCACATACACAGACACACAGACACACAGACACACAGACACACACACATACACACAGTACAATGGCAAACATAGCAAGTGGAGCCTCCAGGAACTTGGCTTACTTATTAATAAACTGTTCAAGGCCCTGCCTCCTTTCTTCAATGAATGACTCCTCAAAGATCCCTTCATCTCCTCTGAAAGGGAGCTGCCGCTTTAAAGCTTTCCCAGGCAGTGGTGGTACTACAATCTGCAAAAAGACACAAATTATCAGCCATGTAGGAGAGGGGAAGAAAGGGAATGAGACTGTAAATTCCTGTACAGCTAGTGATAAAGAGGGGGGTGAGACTGATTTTAATACATTGTAAACGTGTGGAAAGAGAACAATGAAATCTTCCCCTTACATTATAACTAATGAAAGCAAATTTGAAAAAAATCTCTAGATACATAATTTCTTATTAAGCTATGTACATACCATTCACCCTATCCCATGGTCAGCAACTTTCAAGAACTAAGATCTTAGAAGATAACCAGGATAATTCAGACTGATCCAATTCTGTCTCAAAAGAAAGGAAATAGCTAGGTGCTGGTATCCTACACCTATAATCCTACTAGTCTGGAAACCAGCTAGTCAGGAAGCCAAGATCTGAGAATTGAAATTCAAAGTAGGAAAGTCCATGACACTCTTATTTCCAATTATGCACCAAAAAAGCTGGAAGTAGAGCTGTGGCTTAAGTAGTAGAGCACCAGCCTTGAGCAAGAAAGCTCAAAGTTATCGAAATGAATTCCAGGAAATGGAAACAAGAGGGTTTTTTTCCTTTGAAAAAAACAGAAGTTCAGGGACAACACGTAGGCCCTGAATTCAAGCCCTAGGACTGACAAAAAGAAAAAGAAAAAGAAAGGAAATAAACTTCAACTAACCCTCACTTTCCTTAATAATCTACTACCATTCAAAAATTTAGCTAGACCTTTGCTGACACTCTTTCCTTCTTGTTGCACCTACTGGACTTAAACTGTAATAAGACTTTACTAGCTACTAAGGGAAGTAATACCTAAAAAATATCCTAGGCAAACACTGCCACACATGACCCCAGTCACTGCCATAGGCACTGTATCCTCAGCGTCTTCAGGCATTGTCACATGTGGCCTTTAAAGTAGGCAAACTGTATATTTAATTCCACTTGAGATGTAAAATACCCCCAGGGAATTTGGAGACTTAGTAAAAAGAAAAAAAGAGGATGTAAACTAATTAATAAAGTTTATAACAATTTTAAAAACTGTCATAACTTACCTCTTTCAAGTTTCAAAGTGTATGCCCCAGATTCAATATATTGGAATTTAGTAGATGTGTGATCATCTTCTCTATTCCATACAAGCTTTTACAGACTGTGATTTTGTTTTTTATTTTTTTGCCCATCATGGGCAAAAGATATTCAGGGCCTAGATACTTCCCTGAGCTGTTTTGCTCAAGGCTAGTGCTCTACTACTTTAAGCCAAAGCTCTACGTCTGGCTTTTGGAGTGGTTAGTTGGAGATAGAGTCTCACAGATTTTCCTGCCCAGGCTGGCTTCAAATCACAATCCTTAGATCTCACAGCCTCTTAAGTAGCTAGGATTGAGCCATCAATGATCAGCCAGACTGTAACATCTTCTCAGCAAATGTGTATTTCTTACTCCAAGGGGAACTACAAAAACTATACCTTACTATCTCGCTCCAGTTCATTTTTCAGCCACTCAAAGTCACTGTAGCGCCGCCGTACACAGGACTCTTTCAGTTTGAAGATAGGTAGATTTGTCTACAGTAAAGAAAGAAATGAGAAATGGTAAATAATATTCAACCCAGGGGTGGCCACCTATCAGAACCACTGTATAGATTTTAATGAAGAAATAGCTCCTATAGGTCTGGAGATATAGTTCAGTGGTTTTAAAAAAAAAGCTACTCAGGAGGCTGAGATCTGATCATCACAATTCGAAGCCAGCCCAGGCAGAAAAGACACTCTTATCTCCAATTAACTAATCAAAAACCAGAAGTGGTGCTGTGGTAGAGTGCTAGCCTTAAGCACAGAGGCTCAAGGACAGCACCCAGGTCCTGAGTTCAAGTCCCACAACCAACAACAACAAAAACTTAGCTAGAATATGAGAGACCCTGGACTTGATCACAGCACCACAAACAAACAAAAAATTAGCTTCCATGGATGATGTCCCTACAACCCATTCAAAAAGCACCAGATGAGTGTCATCATTACCATAAACCCAATCATGTCACAAATGGTTGTAAGTCCCTTGTTGGGTGCTGGTGGCTCACATCTGTAATCCTAGCTACTCAGAAGGCTGAGATCTCAGAATTCAAGTTCAAATCAGGGTGGGGGGGAGTCTGTCAGATTATTATCTCTAATCAACCACCAAAAAGTAGGGAGTGAAGGTGTGGCTCAAGTGGTAGAGTGCAAAAACGAAAACAAGAACTGAGAACTGGTGGCTCAGGTTTGCAATCCAAGCTACTCAGGAGGCTGAGATGTGAAGATTCTAGTTCAAAGCCAGCGGGGACAGTTAAGTTCCAATTAATCAGCTGTAGCTCAACAGGTAGCTCAACAGGTAGAACACTACCCTTGAGCAAAAAAAGGAAAGGGACAATGCCCAAGCCCAAGCCCCAGGATCAACACACACACACACACACACACACACACACACACACACACACACACACACACACACACACACACACACACACACACACACACACACACACACACACACACACACACACAGAAGTCCCTTTGTAGCACTGGGGGTATGTGGCTAAGTGGTAGAGCATCTGGTTCCATTGCTAACAATGAAAAAAAGCCTCCCTTGCTGCTTAGAACTATCCCACAAATAGACTTATCATTTGCAAATATGTGTATAAAAGAATTTTCACTATATTGTAATAATAAATGCCTATCAATAGAAAATTGGATAAATAAACTATAGTATAACTATATAGTGGGATACTATATAATGAAGAATGTGAAATATCTACGTACACCAGTATGGAAAGATATTAAGTGGGTAAAATCAAGTGCAGAATAGTGTGCGTGTGTATGAGTGTACATGTGCATGCACATGTATAAGCTTGCCTGTATGTGGATATAGGTGTATGTACTTAAACTAATAACATTTATGAAGATACTAGTAATACTGACTGACTTTGAAGAGTAAGACCAGACAAAAGAAAGACATTGTTCATTGTACAACTTACCACGGACACATAATTACATTTTTTGTCTGTTGTGGGGCCTGTCTGAACTCTGGGCCTGGGCTCTATCCCCCAGCTCTTCAGCTCAAGGCTAGTACTCTACCACTCGAGCCACAGTACCACTTCAGGTTTTCTGGTAGTTTATTAGAGGTAAGAGTCTCATGGACTTTCCTGCCTGGGATGGCTTTGAACCATGATCCTCATATCTCAGCATCTTGAATAGCTAGGATTACAGGCATGAGGCACCAGCGCCTGGCCATTTTTTCATTCTTTTGACTTTCTTTTGCAATACTTGGGAATTAGCTCAGGCTCTCATGCTTGCTATGCAAGTGTTCTTCTATTGAGTCTTGTCTCCAGCCCTCACATGATTTTTTTAATTAAAATAGTGACCAAATTTTATACATCTTTATAATATTTTTTTTAATTTTTTATTGCAAAAATACCGTACAGAGGGGTTACAATTACATGAGCAAGGTAATGAGTACATTTCTTATTAAGCATTGTAGCCTCCTCCTTTGTTTCCCCTTCCCATCCCTTCCCATCTCCCTTCTCCTGCCCCCCCCCATAATAATTTTTTAAAGTGACCTAAAAGCTGCATATGGTGGTGCATGCCTATAATCCTAGCACCCATGAGACTGAGACAGGAAGGTGATAAATTTCAGGCCAGCCTGGGCTACATAGCCAGACCTCGTCTCAAAAAAAAAAAAAAGAAAGAAAGAGATAAACACCTCCAAGCTATGCTTCATTCTGTTTTTCCTTCAGATTCTTTCCATTCTTGAAGTCCTAGCTCAACTTCTCATTTCATCCAAAACATCGTTTCTTACAACACCAGCTGGATATTGTGGCCTACCTCCCCCAAACTACTCTTACATTTACACTTTAATACTGCTTGACATGGTATTGAATTTGGGGTGTTTTTTTTCTTGGCACTAAGGCTCGAACCCAGAGCCCCAGGAACTCCAACTTAGCTCTGTTTTTGTCGGTTGTGGGGCTTGAACTCTGGGTCTGGGCACCATCCCTGAGCTCTTCAGCTCAAGGCTAGTGCTCTACCTCTTGAGCCACAGCACCACTTCTGGTTTTCTGGTGGTTAAAGGGAGATAAGTCTCATGGACTTTTCTGCCAGGGCTGGCTTTGAACTGTGATCCTCAGATCTCAGTCTCCTGAGCAGCTAAGATGATAGGCGTGAGCCACCAGCACCCAGCATCAAACAGCTTTTTTGTTCAAGGCTCTACCACTTGTCCCACAGCTCCACTTTCACTCTTTGGTGGTTAACTAAAGACAAGAGTCTCATAGACTTTTCAAACCTCAATCCTCAGATCTCAGCCTAACTAGCTGGGACTATAAAAGTCAGCCACCAGCACCTACTAGGTTTTTAAAATACTACTGTAGCCAAATGCTGGTGGCTCAACCCTGTAATCCAAGCTACTCAAGAGGCACAGATCTGAGGATTGTGGTTCAAAGCCAGCTTGGCAAAAAAGTCCATGAGACTATTTTCTCCAAAAACCACTAGAAAATCAGAAGTGGCATTGTGGCTCAAAGTGATAGAATGCTAGGCTTGAGCAAAAGAGCTCAGGGATACCACCCAGGCCCAGAGTTCAAGCCCCACAACTGACAAAAACAAAAAACAAAAAACACTACTATAATATGCAGTTTGTTTTGTCTACCTAACTACTCAAGATCTCATCAAATCAAAAACCATGACAATGTCTAAATTACCAAAATGCAAAGTTATCAATACTCAATTACTTAATAGTGATCCTATAGATCTTATTCTTCCCTTACCTGCAAAAGGAAAAATTAATAGCCATTACATAAGTTGGTTGACAATAGTTTACTTCAGATATAAATGACTTATTTTTACATATTAAACACTGAAATGATTTCTTAGGCTCCAGTGAAAAGAGGAACAAACCTCTGGCAAACAAAAAGCCCTGATTTGCAGTCCTGTCTAAAAGTTCTAAATAGAAATGGCCTATCACCTGTATTAATACAAACAATATTTCCTGCCAGACAATTCAGAGCTATGGATGGGTAACAAAAGAAATTAGTAATTTTTTTGTTTGTTTTTTGTTTTTTGCTCGGTCAGGGGGCTTGAACTCTGGGCCTGGGCACTGTCCCTCAGCTCTTCAGCTCAAGGCGAGCACTCTACCACTTGAACCACAACACCACATCTGGTTTTCAGGTGGTTAATTGGAGATAAGAGTCTCACAGACATTCCTGCCTGGGCTGGCTTCGAATCACAAACCTCAGATCTCAGCCTCCTGAGTAGCTAGAATTATAGGCATGAGCCACTGGCACCTAGCTAAAAAATTTGATTTTTTTCCTTTGTCTATACTGCCTCTTGGCAATAGAAGAGCATCTTGGAGCTCTGTTGGAGATTCATACATTCTTCAGTTCATCAAGCTTTACATTCCTCAATTCTGAATATCAACTTTTCAGGATCCAGTTCTGGTATAGGCCATCAAAAGCTAAATAAGGGCTGGGAATGTGGCTTAGTGGTAGAGTGCTTGCCTAGCATACATGAAGCCCTGGATTCAATTCCTCAATACCACATAAAAAGAAAAAGCCAGAAGTAGTGCTGCAGCTCAAGTGGTAGAGTACTAGCCTTGAGCAAAAGAAGTTCAGGGACAGTGCCCAGGCCCTGAGTTTAAGACCCAGGACTGACCAAAAAAAAAAAAAAACAGCTAAATAACTAGCCGGGCACTGGTGGCTCAAGCCTATAATGCTAGCTAGTCAGGAGGCTAAGATCTGAGGATCACAGTTTAAAGCCAGCCTGGGCAAAAAAGTTGTGAGACTCACTTCCAATTAACCACCAGAAAGGCAAAAGTGGAGCGGTGCTAGTGGTACAGTGATGGCCATGAACAAAAAATGATCAGAGACAGAGCCTAAGCCCTGAGTTCAAGACCAGGACACACACACACACACACACACACACACACACACACACACACACACACACACACACACCCCTAGCCAGCTGACGTTACACACACACACACACACACACACACACACACACACACCCACACACACACACACCCCTAGCCAGCTGACGTTACACACACACACACACACACACACACACACACACACACACACACACACACACACACACACACACACACACACACACACACACACACACACACACACACACCCCCTAGCCAGCTGACGTTAGTTACAACCTACACAGGATCCTCAAGGTCCAAGGAATGTTAATGGTTGAAATGCAGTGAGATACATGTAAAATAGTATTTTATCATTGAAACTGTTCTTTAAGAGAATAAACAAGAAACTGGAAACAGTGGTTACTTAAGAAAAGAGAATCTCTGGAGGGAAAGGATGGAGAAAGATTTTTACAGCATACCTTCTGTAATATTTGCATGTACTAACTGTTCAAAATCATCATTATAGAAAAATTCTCAGAATTCCAGAAGAGGAAAAAAGCCCTTTAGTATCAAGTGATTCTAGATGTCTATCAGGGTTCATTGCATATACTGGGATCCCTAAACAGTCGGACCTCTATTATTATTAGGCTTTCACAGAAGCTAAGAAAAGACCAACTAAAAGAAAAAAAAATATTAAGTAGATTCTTACACAGACAGATCAATCACTGTCATTTTGTGTATTACTCTTTTGACCCACAAAAATGCTATTGTTTCCCTTCATCCTCAAGATGGTGACAATAATGGCCTTTCATCTCAGTCACCTAAAAAAGAGACTATTACACATTAGGATAGCCCCTGAGCATCAAGCTAGAAATCATATCAAGAAGCCAGAATTGAGGATCCGCTCTGACCAAAACAAAACAAAAAGGAGCAAAGGTGAAGTCCACAGGAAACTAACACATGTAACATATACATATACATACATATATATATATTCACGTGAGGTCACCGTGACACTTCTCCAATTCCCCCACAATGGAGGTAGGATTACTTCTTGAGCAAAATGAAACAGAATAGTTTCAACAATATTTAGTCTGTGCAGGTAGGGGTTTGAGTCAATAGTAGATGGTGTACTTGGCATGCATGAAGCCTGAAGTTCAATCCTGAGCACCACACACACACACAAAAAAAAGAAAACGAGTTTAGCAATGTTCCCCAAAATGGAGTTTGGTAAAAATACTAAAAGCCTACACAGCCATATAAATGAATGCAAACAATACAAAAGTAACAAAACTCACAGAAAAAGGAACTTCCATGAACTTTTACCACCATTATACAATTGGAAATCATGGGAAAGGGCTGATGAAAGAAAGCTTCATGTAAGTTTTGCACACTCAAGATCTGCAACCAATCCTTGACACTTAGTAGACACTATGTTGGTCTGTTGTTAGAATACTTGAAGTACAAGGCTATTTGATTCACAATCCCTGAGACTTTTAGAGAACATTAATACACAAAATGACAAACAGCACAGCAGAGAGTTATACACTGAACTTTTGCCCAGGCTCCTTTAGGTAATTTAAGTTCTCCACTTCTAACAGTTCCCTGCTTTTATCATACTTTGAAGGACCTAAATTCCATACTTCTCCAAAGAGAGGATTTCAGATAACTCTTAGCTATGTGTAAGACAAATGTTTCTCATGTTTTGCTATTCACTTTTCTTTCTTCAATTTGGACTTTTGCCCAACTTGAATTTGGACCTCATCACTCAATGAGGTTTCAAAGCACAGATGAGAGATAATACTCTTCCATTCAATTCATTCACTAGAAAATGAAAACACTGGGCTGGAAAGGCGGTAGTATGGTTGCCTTGCATGCATGAGGCCCTGGGTTCGATTCCTCAGCACCACATAGCAGAAAAAGCTGGAAGTGGCACTGTGCCTCCAAGTGGTAGAGTGCTAGCCTTAAGCTGAAAAGCTGAGGGACAGTGCCCAGGCCTCATGACCAACAAAAAAAAAACCCACTATATATATTTACTCTTTTAGGTCTTCAATGATGCTTGAGCAGCATGTATGTTATCCATAGAGCAAATCCTGGCTTGCTAACCTGAGAAGCAAATGTAAGAAAAACTAGAAAATGGTGCTTTCATTTCTTAACCTATAACCAGTTCAACTAAGAAAAAAATCTGCAAACTATGTACTCTATCTGCACAGTCCATCCTTGGACTGTGGACTAAGCACTAGAGAATAAAGTCCTCTGTAGTACACACTGGAAGAAGCCACTCCTTGTGCAGTACTGAAATGTCATGGATTAAGGTATGTACAGACCAGGGACAGAATCCAAAAGGTTAATCTGGAATGGAAAAGTCAAATGGTCCTTCATATACAGAAAATCCAAGTAAGAGCTAGTAACTCCTGAAATAAACATTCTAAATACTTCAAATCTAAAGGATCAGCACATGATGAGAGCAGCAACTGACAATCCGCCAAGTTCAGTGCAGGGCCAGGTTTCGGTGAAATACAGCCATTGTGGTACCTGAGGAAACTTAAGCATAAAATATTTCTCTCATGATGGACTGGGTGACATTGATGAAGATGTATTGTACTCATAATTTGGCTTGTTGATTTGAAACTCCTTTATAGAACTACTTAAAATGTGTATTAAAGTACATAAGTAAAATAGTTCTCTCCTTTAGATGTTAATTCAAGGAAGTACTCAGTTTCAAGGAGACTCCTTTTCTATTTCGGCCCCCACAAACCCACTGTTTTCCTTTCCTGGAGTCTAAGTTCCCTTTAACCTAGAGGCATTGCTTAAATGTATCATCCCAGAAAGGCCTCACTGGGAAGAACCTGGGCCTTCCTGCCCTCCCTCTTTAGACTAGCCAGTGTAACCTAGTTTAGTTATGAGACCCGGTAATATGTCGCCGTGGCTTTCCATCCCCCATCCCCAGCCCTTTTCCACCCTCCCTTTCCTTACTTCTATCAGTCATGACTCCTATCTACTTGAATTCCTCACTAATCTTTGTCCATCTTCCCCACCCGGTCCAGCCATGCTTCACTTCTTTCTCATGGGAACTTGTTTTCCGTCAAAGCCCCCACCGTATGTTGTCCCCCTGTGGAGTTTTTTTGTATCCTCGGGCCACAGATGAGTCTGAAGACCTCTCGCCAAACCTAGTAAGTCCCTAACTCCCAAATGACCCCTTCAGGCGTCTTCTCCGTGATAAGTTGTCCCCATAGCAGCCTGACCCACCCCCACTTCACCCCCCCCTCCTCCCTCAGCTGTCTCCCTCACCCCGTGACTCACCCGCATGCGAACCTCATAGGTGGTGAAGCGCGCGCGGCCCACGCCCACTGTCTGTGGATTAAAGATGTCGATCTCCAGGAAGTTACTTGGCGGCCCATAAGCATCAGTCAGGTCCTGCGGCTTCGAGTTAAGGCGCCGAGTGTCAGCTACAGCCGTGTCCGACATCTTTCCGAAGGAGAGACCCGGACCCGGGAAGGGAGGGGGGACAGAGGCCAGAGGCAAGAGCGCGCACGGCCCCTCCCGCTTGCAAAATAACCAGCCAACCCACAGATGGCGGCGGCGCGCACGCGCAGGCGCGCCCACACAGCTGCGCACGCGCCTGCCGCCAGGCCGGGGCCCTGCGCGCTGAATAATGACTAAGCTGAGGGCTGCACGCCACGTACAGAGGAAACCTCATCCAGGCTTCCGGGTAGTGATGGTAGCTGCCCTGGAACCTGCATCTCCAATGCACACCATCCAATACCCACAGAAACACCACAGGCAGTCTCCGCCAATCCTCACTGCTCAATACAAGAAATTGTCTCCGAAAGTCTATCAATCAGTCGTGGGCACTGCCCAGCAAGCAAGAATCTTGCTGTGATAGGCCAAGGCCCGGTGACCTGAATTAATCGCAGTTTTCCGCGAAAATAGAAGGGTGGTCTCTGCATGGGGGCTTCCAACAATAGTACTAAAAACCTAGAATGCAAGCCTGCCATCCGTGCCAGTAACAGTTTCAATTCATTCCTCCGCAATTGAACTCTCAACACTACATAGGGTGCCAGAAAAGCCACGAACTAGAATGGAATAAACAAAGTTGACTTCTTGTTCTCGCTTTTCAGGAAAACTAGACATATCTTGGTTCTTCACAGGTCGCCACTTAAAAGCTAACTCCAGGAAATACAGTACTACATTTCTCAGCAAATTTGACATCATTTATTTCACACCTTTTACTTCTATCTTCCATAACTCCAAAATTGGCAATGTTCTGAGGTTACTGCAACCCATAATGGAGATATAATACATATCTACATTAGAACATCTAATAAAATACTAAGGTTTATACATACCCCACACTAAAGGGTAAACAAATGGTAATTTCATTTCATCCTTCCTCGTCCCTTCACCTGCTCTAAGCTCAAAAATATATTTCCATTGTCACTGATGCCTGAAACTCTTTAACAATAAAACATAAAGCTGCGTTCACAATTAAGTTACTTAATTCCACTTAACTGATATCTACAAAGCAAATACTTACGTGCTACGAACTAAATACCTAGAGTTAAATAACACAATCTTTGGCACCAGTGGCTCACATCTGTAATCCTAGCTATTCAGGAGGCTGAGATCTGAGGATCACAGTTAGAAGCCAGCCTGGTCAGAAAACACAAGTAAAACTATTATTACGATGATGATGATGATGATGATGATGATGATGATGATGATGATGATGATGATGTAGATTAAATGTACAAATGAGTTACAATTCCATAAATCAGATTATGACTACAATGTTTCTTGGTTAATGTTACTCCTTCCTTTTTTCTCCTCCATTTTCTCCTTCCTATCCCTACCTTCCAGTTACATAATTCAATATTTGCTGTATTTGCGCTCCCTTCCTCCATTCATGTGTGCTCCCTTTTTCCCCCTGCAACATATTTCCAACATGTGAGAAACTTATCTCCAATTAACCAGAAAAACTCTAGAAGTGGAAGTGTGCTTCAAGTGATAGATCACCAGCTTTGAATGAAAACCCCAAATGAGAGCCCAGGCTTGAATGAAAACCCCAAATAAGAGCCCAAGGCCCTGAGTTTAAGGCTCGTTACTGGCATACATGCATGTGAGCACATATACGCACACACATACACACATACAGAAGAAGAAGAAGAAGAAGAAGAAGAAGAAGAAGAAGAAGAAGAAGAAGAAGAAGAAGAAGAAGAAGAAGAAGAAGAAGAAGAAGAAGAAGAAGAAGAAGAAGAAATGAGTTGTATTCAATATGGTGATAATATAGTGTTGAACTAAAAATATGAGACATGAATTGAAGCTACCTAGATTTAAATCCCTGCTTCCTAGCTGTGTGACCATGAGCACCTTATAAAATAGTTTTCATCAGCTGTGCACCAGTGGCTCACCCCTGTAATCCCAGCTATTCAGGAGGCTGAGATCTGAGGATCACAGTTAGAAGCCAGCCTGGTCAGAAAAGTCCATGAGACTCTTATCTCCAATGAACCACTAGAAAATCAGAAGTGGCGCTGTGGATCAAGTGGTAGAGCGCTAGCCTGGAGCTGAAGAGCGCAAGGACACCGCCCAAGCCCAGAGTTCAAGCTCCACAACCAACCAAAAAGAAAAACTAGTTTTCATCATCTGTAAAATGGAAAAAAAAAAAAAAAGCTACCTCTGGACTGCCGTGAAAATTTAATGAAATAAAATGCTATATATATAAACAATAACCATTCAATAACTGTTGGCTATTTTACTACTTCTGATGAGAGAGGGGAAGAGAATTGAAAAATGACCTGAGTTTCTGATTCATATAACTAGGTACCACTGATAAAATTTGAAATTACATTGTTGATGGGGACAAGAGGGAAAAACTGGGAGAGAGTGAGGGAAGAAAGAAATATACTCATTACCTGACTTATGTAACCATAACACATCTGTATATCATTCTTATAATAAAAATAAAATGTAAAAAATGAAATTACAAAAAAGGAGTAAATTTGAGAGGAAAGAAATTTAGTTCAAATTATATAAATTCAAATTATATAAATTATATAAATTGTTTATGGGACATCCAGGTGGACTGTCCAGCTGACAGCTGGAAATATTTGCCCAGATGGAGCTTGAGGGCATAATCGGGGTTAGAGATGGACTTGGGAGCTATCACCATATAGTGTAGAAAGAAATATGTTTAGAGGCAAGAACAGACTTAAAAGTTGGAGAGGCAGTTTGGGTGAGGGTGTGAATCCTTACAACTTAACCACCAAAAAGCTGGCCATGGAGCTGTGGCTCAAGTGGTACAGCACTAGACTTAACAAAAAAAGTTCAGGGACAGCATCTAGAGCCTAAATTCAAGTCCTACAATCAGCACAAGAAGGAAGGAAGGAAGGAAAGAAGGAAGGAAGGAAGGAAGGAAGGAGGAAGGAAGGAAGGAGGGAGGGAGGGAGGGAAGGGGAGAGAGAGGCAGGGAGGGAGGGAGGGAGGGAGGAAGGGAAAGAAAACAGAGAGAGAGGGAGCAAAGGAGGGAGGGAGGGAAAGAAGCAAGAAAGGAAGGAAGGGACAATGCAATATTTTTAAAGTATTTGCCTTTAAATCTGGGCACCAGAGTCTCACACCTGTAATACTAATTACTCAAGAGGCTGAGATCTGAGGATTGCAGTTCAAAGCCAGCCAGGCAGTCCATGAGACTCTTATCTCCAATAATTTACAAGAAAACCAGAAAGGGTGCTGTAGCTCAAGTGGTAGAATGCTAACCTTGAGTTCAAGAGCTCAAGGACTGCACCAGGCCCAGAGTTCAAGACCCACGATTGACAAAAAAAAAAAAAATTGGGGGCTGGGAAGGTGGCTCAGTGGCAGAGCGCTTGCCTTGCATGCCTTAGGCCCTGGGTTCGATTCCTCAGTACCACATAAAGAAAAAAGCCGGAAGTGGCGCTGTGGCTCAAGTGGTAGAGTGCTAGCCTTGAGCTGAAGAGCTGAGGGACAGTGCCCAGGCCCAGAGTTCAGGCCCCACACCGGACCCCCCCCAAAAAAATTGATGGCTCATGCTTTTAATCCTAGCTGTTTAGCAGGCTGAACCCCATTCCAAGCCAGAGTAGGCTGAAAAAAATCAGTGATTCTCTTACCTCCAATTAACCACCAAAAGCCCAGTAGTATAGGTTTGGCTCAAGTAGTAGAGCACCATCCTTGAATTTAAAAAAAAAGTAAGAGTGCTAAGCCCTGAGTTCAAGCACCAATACTTGAGGGTGAGCATGTGCGCACACACATATGAAAGAAAGAGGGGGGGGGTGGGGGGGAGACACTTGTAATACTAGTTGTTGCTGGAGAACACAGCAGAATAAGAGACTCTGACAAGCAGAGACAGTTATTTCTTTTTTTGTTTATATGTTTAGATCAATTTAATTTTTAAATTAAAAATGAGAGGAAATTTTAATTTTAAATATTACTTACCAAAAACTTGACTCTAAAATTTTACTTTCAATAATTTATCCTGGAAATAGTGCTGTGGCTCAAGTGGTAGAGCGCTCGCCTTGGGTTGAAGAGCTGAGGGACAGCGCCCAGGCCCAGAGTTCGAGCCCCATGGCCGACCAAAAAAAAAAAAAAAAACTATATAGAGCACTCAATAATTTATCCTTAGAAATTACTTGATAATTATATAAGGATCTAGTATAAAGATTTTTTAAAGTAAATAATTAATGTTGTTCCAATATTTGGGGACCATTTTCTTCTATTTTGTGAATTTGGGTGAGGGTTTTCTGTTTCCTTGGGGTTTTTTTTGTGGGGTTTTTTGTTTTTAATGTGCAAATCTCATTACATTGCCCAAACTGGTCTTCAAGTTGTGGACTCAAGCAGTCCTTCTACCCAAATATCCCTAATAAATGGGACTACAGACATACACCACTATGTCTGGTTGGTGATTTTGTTTATAAGACAAGCCTTATGAAGGAGTAGCAATATTTTATTTTATTTTGCCAGTCCTGGGGCTTGACCTCAGGGCCAGGCCACTGTCCCTGAGTTTCTTTTGCTCAAGACACTCTACCACCTGAGCTACAGCACCACTTCCAGCATTTTCTGTTTATGTGGTACTGAGAAATCAAATCCAGGGCTTCATGCATGCTAGGCAAAGTACTCTACCACTAAGCCACATTCCCAGCCCACATTTTTTAAATAAGACTTTGAACCTCAGTCTCATTACAACTCAGTCTCTTTTGTAAATGACAAAAGTCAAGGTTCTTTTATAGGTGCATTTAATATAATATTCTGGGAAGTTGTGCTGTGGCTCATGTGGTAGAGTTCTAGCCTTGAGCTGAAGAACTAAGGAACAGCATCCAGGCCCAGAGTTCAAGCCCCAAGACTGACGAAAAGAAACAAAAACAAAAAAAAATATTGTAATATTTTTGTTTGTTTTTTTGTTTGTTTGTTTTTTGGGGGGGTCCAATCATGGGGCCTGAACTCTGGGCCTGGGTGCTGTCCCTCAGCTCTTAAGCTCAAGGCTAGCACTCTACCACTTGAGCCACAGCGCCACTTCCAGCTTTTTTCTGTTTGCTTATGTGGTGCTGAGGAATCAAACCCAGGGCCTCTTGCATGCAAGGCAAGCGCTCTACCACTGAGCCACCTTCCCAGCCCAATATTGTAATATTTTGGGCTAGGAATGAAGCATAGGAATGGTAGAGCATATGAGGTCCTGGGTTCAATTCCACCTCCCAAAAAATAAAATAATGTTTTGCACTTCATATAGAATGATGTACATGAAAAAATGAGAAAAACTGGTAAACATGTTTTAGTATGATACTATTTGTCTATTTTACATATATATCATACCATTATATATGATAAATGCCAAAATAAAGCAAAATATTACCAGTTGGTGATAGAATTTCAGTTGGATTTATGTTTTTATTTATAATTTTCTAAAGAATAAAGGATTGGGGCTGGGTGGCAGTGGCTCAAGCCTGTAATCCTAGCTACTCAGGAGGCTGAGATATGAGGATCTCGGTTCAAAGCCAGCCCAGGCAGGAAAGTCCATGACACTCTTTTTTTTTTTTTTTTTTTTTTTTTATTGTCGGCCGTGGGGCTTGAACTCTGGGCCTGGGCGCTGTCCCTCAGCTCTTCAGCTCAAGGCGAGCGCTCTACCACTTGAGCTACAGCGCCACTTCCGGTTTTCTGGTGGTTTATTGGAGATAGGAGTCTCACAGTCTCTCCTGCCCGGGCTGGCTTTGAACCGCGATCCTCAGATCTCAGCCTCCTGAGTAGCTAGGATTACAGGCGTGAGCCACCAGCGCCCGGCTCCATGACACTCTTATCTCCAATAAATCACCAGAAAACCAGAAGTGGTGCTGTGGCTCAAGTGGTAGAGAGCTAATCTTGAGCTAAAGAGGTGAGGGACAGTGCTCAGGCCCAGAGTTCAGCCCCATGACCAACAAAAAAAAAAAAAAAAGAATAAAGGATCAGGGACTGGGAAGGTAGCTCAGTGGTAGAGTGCTTTCCTTGCATGCATGAGGGCCTGGGTTTGATTCCTCAGCACCACATAAGCAGAAAAAGCCAGTTTCCCCATGGTATAACTCCTGGTTTCACTGTATTTGATTCCAGTGCCCTGCATCTTGTATATACATTTTTCTAGTTTGGGGACCAGAAGGGAAAGAACAAAATGCTGAAACAAGGATACAGGTTGACTCATTGTAACAATGAGATGTACAAGACACTATATTGAAAACAAACTTTACAACTTTGCGGGGAGGGAGGGAGGAGTTGGGGAGGTGGGGAGGGAAGGGATGGTAAGGAAAAAAGAAAGGAGGGGGCAACAATGCTCAATAGGAAATGTACTCATTACCTTACTCATGTAACTGTAACTCCTCTGTACAGTATCTTTACAATAAAAATATATATTTAAAAAAAAAGAGGGGCTGGGAAGGTGGCTCAGTGGTAGAGCACTTGCCTTGCATGCAAGAGGCCCTTGGGTTCAATTCCTCAGCACCACATAAGCAAAAAGAAAAAAGCCGGAAGTGGTACTGTGGCTCAAGTGGTAGAGTGCTAGCCTTGAGCTGAAGAGCTGAGGGACAGCACCCAGACCCTGAGTTCAAGCCCCATGACCAACCAAAAAAAAAAAAAAAGGATCGGACTCCTTTCTTTCTTTCCCTCTTTCTTTCTTTTTTCTTTTTTTCTTTTTTTTTCTTTTCTTTTTTTTTCTTTCTTTTTCTTTTTTTTCCTTTTTTTTTCTTTCTTCTGCAGTGCTGAGAACAAGCCCAAGCCCTGTGTAACCTAGACAAGCAATCTGCTGCTAAGATATGACTGGAGTCCCTAGGATCTGACTTTTCAAACAATGAATTTAACAGTCGCTTTTGCCTTTTATTTGTTTTGTTTTTGTGGTGCAAGGCTTAAATCCAAGGTTTATATTCCTTTTTCAATCAGAAAAAAAAATCTATTTGAAGTTAGGAAAACTAATAAAGGGCATACACAGGGGGAAAAAAAAAAGGCTTGTGGAGGAGACCAGGAAGGAGAGGTCAAGAGAACCAGGACCTTAAAATAAATAAAATTTAAGAGAGAGAGATAGAGGGGATTATAGTGATCTGAAGTTAAAGGATGAAAAAGTTTCCAGAAGGAGGTGGTTAAGTGTTTACTACAGTAGAAAGGTCAAATAGATAAGCCGTGAGAAATGTCCACTAGGTTTGACAATTACCTAAATGATAGTAGTTCAGTAAGAGTACTGAGAACAGAACCCTAAAATTATGAATTTCAACTTGAATCACAGAAGTAGAAATATTTAGTAGACAGAGTATTTTAAGAAGCTTGCCTAAGTCGGGTATCAATGGCTCAACCTTGTAATCCTAGCTACTCAAGAGGCTGAGATCTGAGGTTCACTGTTCAAAGCAAGCCTGGGCAGGAAAGTCCATGGGAGTAATCTCCAAAAAACCAACAAAAAACTGAAACCAGTGCTGTGGCTCAAGTGGTAGAGCACTAGCCCTGAGCTGAACAGCTGAGGGACAGTGCCCAGGCCCAGAGTTCAAGCCCCATGACTGGCAGAAAGAAAGAAAGAAAAGAAGGAAAGAAAGAAGAACTTGCCTAGGCAGTGGAGGTATGGCTCAAGTGATGAGTTTCAGCCTTGTAGTGAAATGTCTAGTAAGATCTTGAGACCCTGATTTCAAACCCCATTACTGGCACACACATACACACACACACACGCACACACACACACATGCATACACACATGCATGCGTGCACACACACGAAGAGGAAGAAGAAAAGGAAGAAAAAGAAGAAGCAATAGCAGCTTGTCTAAAAAAATGTAGCAACTGAAAGGAGCAATGCATTGTCAAAAAAGAATTTGTTTATGACACAAGATGTTATGTTTAGGTAATATGTTTAGCAGCTGGAGAGAATTATTTCAGAGAAAGTGAACATTTGAATTTATAGGTCAATAAAAAGATAGACTTAAAATCAGACTGGGGCTGGGAAGGTGGCTCAGTGGTAGAATGCTTGCCTTGCATACATGAAGCCCTGGGTTCAGTTCTGCAGCACCACATAAGAAAAAAAATAAAACCAGAAGTGGCGCTGTGGCTCAAGTGGTAGAGCACTAGCCTTGAGCTGAAGAGCTGAGGGACAGTGCCCAGGCCCAGAGTTCAGGCCCCATGACCGACCCCCCCCCTAAAAAATTGAATAGACTTTGGAGAATTGTGTAAATTAAATTCACAATAAGGTATAAATAACTGATGCTTGTTATATTTAAAGGGAAAGGTTTGTTAGGGTGGGAAGAGAAGGAGGGCAGAAAGTACTTTGCTAATTAAAGCCTTTGCAGTAAAAATAAGGCAATAACAGTTGTTGAGAGAGCCCACTCTGAGCTTGTCCATTCATAGGCTCCTGACTACAGAAGATATAGGAAGGAGCTGGTGCTGTCTGTGGCAAGTTGAAGGGAGGACAAAGTAGAGGCTGTGGGTTATGTTGTGTTCAGTGAAACATCTGGAAAGAAGAGGCATCTCATTGAAGATGCTGGGGATCCTTTTCAGTTAGTGGCCTGTGCACCTTATACTGATTTCATCTTCAGGAAAGCCAACACAAGCTGGACATTCACACCTGTAATCCTAGCTACTCAGACAGGTTGAGACCTGTAAGATGGAGCTTCCAAGCTTCAAAGCCAGTCCAGACAGAAAAAAATTCACAAGATTCTATCTTCAATTAACCAGCAAAATAGCTAGACTGGAGGAATGGCTAGAGTGATAGAACACCAACTATCATTAAAAACCCAACCGAGGGCTGGGAAGGTGGCTCAGTGGTAAAGCGCTTGCCTTGCATGCCTGGGGCCCTGGGTTCGATTCGTCAGCACCACATAAGAAAAAAGAAAAAAGCCGGAAGTGGCGCTGTGGCTCAAGCAGTAGAGCGCTAGCCTTGAGCTGAAGAGCTGAGGGACAGCGCCCAGGCCCAGAGTTCAGGCCCCATGACCAGACCCCCCCCCCCGCCAAAAAAACCCAACCGAGCATTAGTTCCTGAGTTCAAGCCCCAATACTGGTAGATACTCTTGGTGCACATGCATGCACACACACATACGCACATATAGAGGTCCAAGCAATATACAAACCAAAAAAAAAAAAAAATCAGGGAAGGTGACAATGGTAATCACAAACCAGCCAAAGGCTACCTTGTGAAAAATAAAAGGAATTTAAGATTGAAAAAACATAGCTGTTAACATTTTACACACACACCCCTTTTTGTTTTTCATGGGAAGCACAGTTCAGTTACCAAGGATGTTGGGCAAAGCAAAGTTATCCTTTGGACTCAACCCCCTACACACACACACACACACACACACACACACACACACACACACACACACACACACACACACACACACACACACACACACACACGGGGGGAGAGAGAGAGAATAGTCGAATCCCTTAGCAAACTGGTAACATCAGAACTTGAATATCCATTGTCATAACCACAGGGTTTCCTTGACCACATTCACACTTTGCCAAAAGGAGTCAAGAATGGGAAAACAATGAGAAATAAAAGTTTAGAATCTTTAAATTGGAAGGAATCTCATTAGTTCACTGTCCTGCCCACAGGCAATATATTGTACCTTAATCAAACAAACAGCCATCCATCTTCCTGCCTTAGATTTTTCTCCCTGAAGATTTCACAATCTCTAACTCAGTGTGAAGTAACCATACTGACAAGAATTTCTTCCTAGTCTATTAAGAATGTCCCAAGGAAACAGCAACTCAAAAGCCCCTGGCAGTTGGGATGTTTGTGATCTCAAAAGCAGGAGGTTAGAACAGTAGAGAGGAGACCTTGGGTCTGGGTGTAAAAAGAAGTAATGCAGAGATGAAACAAAAAAAAGCAGTACTCATATTCACATGTTCTGTACTCCAAAAGAGCTGGATTCTGAGTTTACTTGTCTTTCTAAAGAGTCCCTTTCCACATACACACAGCCAGCTGCCTATCAATTAATGACTTCTCCCTCTGCTGAAGTTCATTTAATACTAATTTTAGCTGGCACCTCCCTACCAATAGTCCCTCCTTTCATGTAAATCCCTTCTGAAAGTTTTACATCCCCTCCCAACACTGATGAAGTACTCTTTAAAAAGTGTTTAACTTGCCTACTTACATTGGTGATCGTGTTTATTTGACCAGACTATCCCTGGATCGCCTAAGGCTGAGGACAATCTGAGAAACAGCCCTGTGACCTAAGTATGTGAGTAGCGTGCATGTTTATGGGGGTTGCCAAAGACCTAAGCCATCAGCTGACAAGAGTTTGCCCGCCAGCTTCTACAGAGGTGTTTGCTAATTATATAATTAGTTATCTAGTGACAGTAAAGACCTAGAAAGGTAACACTGCTGGATGCCCGTGGCTCACGCCTGTAATCCTAGCTACTCAGGAGGCTGAGATCTGAGGATCACGGTTCAAAGCCAGCCCAGGCAGGAAAGTCCATGAGACTCTTATCTCCAATAAACCACTAGAAAACCGGAAGTGGTGCTGTGGCTCAAGTGGTAGAGCGCTCGCCTTGAGCTGAAGAGCACAGAGACAGCGCCCAGGCCCACAGTTGAAGCCCCATGACGAAGGAAGGAAGGAAGGAAGGAAGGAAGGAAGGAAGGAAGGAAGGAAGGAAGGAAGGAAGGAAGGAAGGAAGGAAGGAAGAAAACACTGTTTTTTAAATTAACAAGCCTTCTTCCCTTTATAAAAATGAATACTAGGGCTGAGAAGGTGGCTCAGTGGTAAAGTGCTTGCCTTGCATGCATGAGGCCCTGGGTTCGATTCCTCAGCACCACATAGCAGAAAAAGCTGGAAGTGGCGCTGTGGCTCAAGTGGTAGAGCACTAGCCTTGAGCTGAAGAGCTGAGGGATAGTGCCCAGGCCCAGAGTTCAGGCCCCACAACTGGCAAAAAAAAAAAAAAAAAAAAAAAAGAATACTAATGGTGAGACAAAGGGTAAAAAAAATGTAGCAATGGTATTCACCAGACACTATATTGAAATGAACTGTACAAATTATAGGAGAGGATAGGAGGAAAAATAACTGGGAGAGTGGGAGGGAAGGGGTGACATTGTCCAAAAAGAAATGTACTATTTACCTGACATGTTAACTGTAACCCCTCTATATATCACTTTTATGATAGCAATGATTTTTTTTTGGGGGGGGGGGTCCGGTCGTGGGGCCTGAACTCGGCCTGGGCATGCAAGGCAAGTGTTCTACCACTGAGCAACCTTCCCAGCCCCTGTTCAGTTGGTTTTGACTCACATTCTTAGTATGAATATATTTTCATCTTACCAATTATATTATAAACTACCTAGGAGAAGGGACTATGATTTCTATTTCTCTTACATCTTGTATCCTCCATAATTCCTAACATGGTGTATAGCAAATAATAGGCACTCAGTCAATATTTGTCAGTTGACTAATTGAAAAAGGTCACAAACTACATCTAAACTAGCCCCCACACCATTTAGTGAAGAGCGATGCATTCAATATGAATTCAATGAACATTAATGATATTGTAAAAAAAAAATCGAAAAAGCTTTATAAAGTTTCTACAATGTGCAAAGAATAGTGCTGTGGGAATCCAGATGAAATGGAAGACCTAAGGGCATGGCTTAAGTAGGTTAGGACATTTGCCAAGCAAATGAAAGGTTCTGTGTTCAAACTTAAGAACCACAAGAAAGGAAGGGAAGGGAAGGGAAGGGAAGGGATTCCTGCTGCATTTGAAGGCAGGACTACTTATCACACAATTGTTTTGTCTCCCTCAGTTCAATGATGAACTTGAAGAAAATGGATGGCAGTGTGCTGGAAACAACAGAATCACAGAATTGGAAGAGACATATGAGGGTCAAACTTCCTACCAAATTCAAGGATCCAGGGCTGGGAAGGTGGCTCAGTGGTAGAGCGCTTGCCTTGCATGCATGAGGCCCTGGGTTCGATTCCTCAGCACCACATAAGCAAAAAGAAACAAGCCGGAAGTGGCACTGTGGCTCAAGTGGTAGAACACTAGCCTTGAGCTGAAGAGCTGAGGGACAGTGCCCAGGCCCAGAGTTCAGGCCCCACGACCAGACCCAAAAACAAAACAAACAAAGAAGGTGACGAAGGTAAGGGAGAGAGATAGAGAAATGAGATTAGACAGGTACATTTTATGTATGCCTGGAAATGTCACAATGAAACCCCTCTTGTACAATTAATGAATGCTAATAAAAAGACTTTATAAAGAACTCTATTTTGCATATGCTTAATGCTCATTAAACATGTCTCCAGTAAAGAAGATAATGAAGAACTCACCAGGATCAATGCAGGCTAAAGCAGTGAGATGAAAAGGAATAAAATTTAAAAAATGTTAGTCTACCTGGTGATTAGGAAAACCAACTTTGAGATTTTTTTTTCCTTTTTTTCAGGACTAGGGATTGAACCCAGGAACTCATACGTGCTTGGTAAGTGTTCTATCTCTGAGCTACACTCCCACCTCTAAAGCCAGACCTTTGATGACCTCTAGAAGAGAACAATCTCAGTGGAATAAGATCTAATTGTTATTATTCTTGTTATCCCTAGGACCTAGCAGAGCATCTGGCTCAACAAATATGTGGTGAATAAGTGAATGAAAAGATGGGTGAATTTCAGGTCCTGACACAAACAGGAGGTGATAGGAAAAGTACACAGAGTAAACAAGTGTATTTTTTTTTCCTCTGAAGCAAGAGGAGGATATAGGTGATGATACAGAGAACTGTTAAGATAAGAAAGAGAGCAGCTGAGAGTTATGATTTCTTCTCAAAAACAAGGAGTTCATCTGAAAGTCTTTTTTTTTTCCATCGGTCATGGGGTTGAACACTGGGCCTGGCCACTGTCCTTCAGCTCTTCAGCTCAAGGCTAGTACTCTACTACTTGAGCCACAGCACCATTTCTGATTTTCTGGTAGATAAGAGTCTCATGGACTTTCCTGCCAGGGCTGGCTTTGAACTTCAATCCTCATATTTCAGCCTCCTGAGTAGCTAGGATTACAGGCATGAGCCACCAGTGCTCGGCTCATCTGGAAGTCTTTCACAGGTTCTATTTTCAATACAATGAGTAAAATTCTCAGGAAATAACACCTATAAACACTGAATAAAACTAACACACTCTCAGACACAAATATATCACCTGAAGTTACAGAGAATGAAGAAAAATAGGCAGATTTCTAGAGGGCTGTAAGAACTTCAAATAAGAGATGAGCAAAGGGTGAGTATCCCATCTTTTTTTTTTTTTCTGTCATGGGGCTTGAACTCTGGGCCTGGGCACTGTCCCTCAGCTTTTCAGCTCAAGGCTAGCTCTCTACCACTTGAGCCAAAGCACCACTTCTGTTCTTCTGGTGGTTTATTAGAGATAAGAGGACTTTCTTGCCCAAGCTGGCTTTGAACCATGATCCTCAGATCTCAGCCTCCTGAGTAACTAGAATTACAGGCATAAGCAACCAGTGCCAGGCTGAGTGTCCCATCTTAATGGCTTTAGCCTAGCCTCGAGGAAAGCTGCAGTCATGAGCCAGACCACTAAAATTCTACTAAGGTTTTTTGAGTTTTCAGGGGGTCTTATTTAGCATTTTGTTGCTGCTGTTTTTAAGTCTGAAGAATCAGAGAACAGGGCCTGGGACAAATGGAGTCTCTGAAAAAAATACCTCAGAAAGGAGAAAATTTGAGAAATGGAAACCTAAACTGTCTATGTCTTTCTCAAGGTGTACCCCAAACCACAAAAGTACAGAGCAGAATCCCTAGTTTCCAACTAAGCCTGATGAAATGATACTGAGATGGGAGTTGCTACCAAGCACAGAAAAGGTAGACTGCAGGAAGAGTTCAACCAAGTCAATTGCGTGATGAAGTAAGTACATCCACATCCACACTCTTCAGAGAAAGTAATTGAATTCAGAGTCTCTACAACTCAATATTCACAATGTCCAGAAAGCCTTATAAAATTATGTAATATATGAAAAGTCAACAAATTGTGACCCAGTCTCAAGAGAAAAAACAGTTAATGGAAGACAAACTTGAGATGATGTGAAAATGAGGTAACAAAGGAGTTAGCAACCTGAAGATACAGTAATGAAAATGTATAATCTGAAAAAGAAAAAAAAAGATTAGAAAAAAATGAGCAAAGCTACTAGACTTCCAGAACAATACCAAAGAGCCAACCTTTGTGTAATTGTGGGTTGAGGATATAGCTTTGTGGTAACGTGCTTGCCTAACATGCACAAGGCCCTGAGTTTTACTCACACACACACACACACACACACACACACACACACACACACACACACACACACACACACACACACACACACAACAACATAAATAATTTATGATTGTAATACCAGAAGTAGGAAAGTGTACAGATAGATACATTTGGAAAAATGGACGATTGAATATTTCTCAAGCTTAGGGGGAAAAAACATGCATTTACACAGTCAAGCTGGGAAATCTAAAACAGAATAAATATGGAGAAAACTGGACCTACTTGTATCATAATCAAACTGCTGGTAACCAAAGATAAATAGAAAATCCTGCAGGGCATGATGGTTCAAACCTTTAATCACAGCACTTGGGAGGGACAGGCAGGAAAACTGAATTTGAGGCCAGTCTGGGGTACATAGTAGAGTAGCTTGGGCTACACTGTGAGAACACGTCTCAAAACAACAAAAAAACAGGGCTGGGAAGGTGGCTCAGTGGTAGAGCGCTTGTCTTGCATGCATGAGGCCCTGGGTTCGATTCCTCAGCACCACATAAGCAGAAAAAGCTGGAAGTGGTGCTGTGGCTCAAGTGGTAGAGCCTTAGCCTTGAGCTGAAGAGCTGAGGGACAGTGCCCAGGCCCAGAGTTCAGGCCCCATGACCAGACCCAAAAAACAACAACAACAAAAACAAAACATTTAAAATGAAGTTTAAAATAAAGACATCTTCAGATAAAAGAAAGCCTGTTGCCTAGCCTACTGATGATGTACACCTATAGTCCCAGCCACTTAGGAGGCTAAGTCAGGATAGCTAAAGCTCAGGAGTTTAAGGCTAATCTGGGTAACAGCAAAACCTTGTGTAAACAAAAAATTCTCTCTCAGCAGGGCACCTGTGGCTCACACCTATAATCCTAGCTACTCAGAAGGCTGAGATCTGAGGATCACAGTTTGAAACCAGCTTGGGTAGGAAAGTCCATGAGATTCTTATCTCTAATTAAGCACCAAAAAGCTATGGCTTAAGGTGGAGCACTTGACGAGTTTAAAAAAAAAAAAAAAGGTCAGGCCCCAGTGTCTCACACCTGTAATCCTAGCTACTCAGGAGGCTGGCTGACATCTGATGATGGCAGTTCAAACTCGGCTCAGGCATAAAAATCCGTGAGACTTTCATCTTCAATAATCCACCAGAAAACTGGAAGTGGTACTGTGGCTCAAGTGGTAAAGTGCTCACTTTGAGCTGAACATCTCAGGGACAGCACCCAGACCGAGAGTTCTAGCCCCATGATTAACAAAAAAAAAAAAAAATCTCAGGGACAGGGTCTGGGAATGTGGCTCAGAGGTAGAGTGTTTGCAGTGTATGCATGAGGCCCTGGGTTTGACTCTTCAGCACCACATACACAGAAAAAGCCGGAAGTGGCACTGTGGCTCAAGTGGTAGAGCGCTAGCCTTGAGCTGAAGAGCTGAGGAATAGTGCCCAGGCCCAGAGTTCAGACCCCATGACCAACAAAACAAATCTCAGAGACAGTGCCTAGGCCCTGAGTTCAAGCCCCAGGACCAGAACCAAAAGTGAGAGAGAAAGAGAAAGAGAGAGGAAGGGGGAGGGAGGGAAAAGTTTTTCTCCTAAGGTTGTCTTTGTGCTTGTTATTTGCTGTGTCTGGAATACTCAGACTCTTCTCTAGTCTTTCCCTATTTTTAGCTTGCTATCTCCTATTATCCTTCCCATGAAAACATCCTGATTTCTCCAAGTTCAAGTTAGATACTTTTGTACACCTACAATCCCCTGTCATATTTTCTCTATCACATTGTATGTAATTATTTCTATGATTAACTGTGAACTCTACAAAACTATATGTTCCACAAAGACAAGTATTTTGTTTTTAATTAATATATTTATATACTAGATACTCAATGAATATTTATTGAACAAAGGAAAGAATGTCTGATTCCCGCAAATTGTTTTTCTTGCTACTACACCAAGCTGCCATCACAAGACAGGGTCTCCTAACCGTGGCTTAAAATTGATTATTATTATACTCTTTAATTTTATGAAATTTATTATTTGTTGAAAATTACACTTTTCATTGAACTATCTACGCTGTTTACATGGTTGATTACTGCTTTGGGACAATCATTATGTGCTTTGCACTGAATTTTAACATTTAATGATTATGGAAATTCTCATTTTAATAGTTCTTCAAGATAGATGAGTAACAATATGGGAATTATAAGGCTATGATATGTATAATTGATAGACTATTATAGAGGCACTAAAATGACATACAGACCTCTGAAATTAGTTGAAAACATGCTTATATGTGAAATGAGAGGAAATAAGAATACAAACTTTATAGTAGGTGCCAATGGCTCAGACCTGTAATCCAAGCAACTCAAGATGCTGAGATCTGAGGATCACATTTTTGAAGTCATCTTGGCCAGGAAAGTCTGTGGGACTCGTTTTTTAAACTTTTTTATTGTTTATGTTATTTATTTATTTTAAATTATTGTAAAGGTGATCATGGAACTCATCTCTAATTGACAAGCAATAAATTACAAGTGGAGAGCAACAGCCTTCAGCAAAAAAAAGCTACGCAACAGTGCCCAGGCCCTGAGTTCACACCCCAGAACCAGTGTTCACTCAAAAAAGATCACATTTTATGTATAATGTGATTATGGTAATTTTTTGTGCCAGTCCTGGAGCTTCGAGCAGTTTTCCTGAGCTTTTGGTTTTTGCTCAACACTAATGCTCTACCAGTTGAGCCACACCTCCACTTCCAGCATTTTTTTTAGTGATTAATTAGAGATAGGAGTCTCTGAGACTTTCCTGCCTGGGCTAGCTTTGAGCAATGATTCTCAGACCTCAGTCTCCTGAGTAGCTAGGATTACAGATGTGATCAACAGATGCCTGGAGATTACGATACTTTTAATTCATTCATACAGAAAATAACTGTAGGCAGCAGGGCTCATATGTGTAATCCTAGCTACTCAGGAGGCTGAGATCTGAGGATCTCAGTTCAAAGTCAGCCAGGGCAAAAAAGGCCATGAGATACTTGTCTCCAATTAACCACCAGAAAACTGGAAGTAGCGCTGTGGCTCAAGTGGTAGGAAACAAGCCTTGAGCTGAAGAGCTCAGGGACAGCACCTGGGCCCGTTGTTCAAGCCCCACGACTGACAAAAAGGAAAGAACTGTGGGGGCTGGGAATGTGGCTTAGTGGTAGAGTGCTTGGCTAGCATGCATGAAGCCCTGGGTTCAATTCCTCAGCACCACAAAAACAGAAAAAGTCAGAAGTGGTGCTGTGACTCAAGTGGTAGAGTGCTACCCTTGAGCACAGAGAAGCTCATGGACAGTGCCTAAGCCTTGAGTTCAATCCCTAAGATCGGCAAAACAAAAGGACTGGAAAGGTGGCTCAGTGGTAGAGCGCTTGCCTTGCATGCATGAGGCCCTGGGTTCGATTCCTCAGCACTATATAAGGGGAAAAAAAGCCGGAAGTGGCGCTGTGGCTCAAGTGGTAAAGTGCTAGCCTTGAGTTGAATTGCTGATGAACAGCGCATAAGCCCAGAATTCAGGCCCCACAACTGGACCCCCCCCCAAAAAAAAAGAAAGAAAAGAAAAGAACTGAGCACCATGTGTCAGTGGCTCAAGTCTTTGAGCCTAGTTCCGCAGGAGACTGAGATCTGAGGCTCAAGGTTCTAAGCCAGCCCAGACAGGAAAGTGTGACACTCTTCTCTACTTACCTACCACAAAGCCTTAAGTGAAACTGTGGTTCAACGTGATAGAGCACAAGACTTGAGCAAAAAAAGCTCAGAGACAGTGCCAAGGCCCCAAATTCAAGTCCCACAATCGAAAAAAGATAAAAGAAAAAAAGAGGGAGAGAAAGAGAGAGAGAGAAAAGAAGAAAGACAGAAAGAAAGAAAAGAAAGACAGAAAGGAAGAAAGAGAGAGAGAGACAGACAGACAGAGAGAGAGAGAGAGAGAGAGAGAGAGAGAGAGAGAGAGAGAGAGAAAAGTGGAAAGAAATACCAAAGTAGTAACTGTAGTTTTAAGGAGTAGGATCTTCCTTTATTCTCTAAAGTAGGAACATACTTCATTCTCTACATTTTTTTCTATAATATACACATGTAGTTTATTACTTGTATAAGGGGATAGGGACTTTGTTTCTTTAAAGTTTAAAATAGAAAGTCTTTGACTAGGTAGCTCACCAAATTGCAATCACAAGTAAAAATAAAACAGAACTGCATTTAAGCCTGTTTTCTCTTTAACTTATATCTTAATGGCCTGATACCACTTACAGATTTACTGAGTGAGTGCCTGATCTTCTTGAAGGAGGCCCCAGGAAAAGAAGAAAAAAGGGGATCAGTAGTGGGAATTGCCAGAAGCAGAGGGAGAAAAGGGCTAAGCAGAGATCAGAGAAAGAAAACATAAAAGAACAGGAAATGGGAGGGGGAATGGAATGACAAGAAGATAGGTAGACTTTTCTTACATTGGGATTCATATAAAAAAGAGGAGCTAGAAGCAGAGTTAGCATCTTTTTATGCTATTTTATTATTGTCTATATTAAGACTACACAGGGTAGTGTCCAGGGTACAGGCTGTATATCTTCAACACACATGTGCTGTCATATCTGCCTGATACTGCCAGGAAAGATCAACTGGACACTAGATCTGGACATTCTGGAGCCTACTCTGGGAGCAAATTGCGTAACCAAGTGCCTATCTATGTGAGCTATAGATTTTGCAGGCTATTTGGGACAGCCAGGAACCTTCTGGTGGGTGATAAAGCAGATTTGGATGGGGATTCAGGGAGTCCCAAAGGCATTTATAGAAAACAAGAATGCATTATCAGTTGTCTTTGGGTTTAAACCCCATTTATGACATACAATGAACTAACTAGTTAAGATGCTATTTGTAAGATGTTTGTGCTTTTTTTCTGTTGAGTTCATGCCCTACTCTGTCACCCACAAAAGTTTTATTTTATTTTATTTTTTGCCAGTCCTGGGGCTTGAACTCAGAGCCTGGGCACTGTCCCTGAGCTTCTTCTGCTCAAGGCTAGCCCTTTACCACTTGAACCATAGCACCACACTTCCGGCTTTTTCTGTTTATGTGGTGCTGAGGAATTGAACCCAGGGCTTCATGAATGCTAGGCAAGCACTCTACCACTAAGCCACATTCCCAGACCTCAAAGCTTTTAGTGGGCTAGTGGAATGACAGATGAAGGATTCTAGTTTATAAAATGTCAAGTGAAGGTATTCAGATGACTTTCTACATGGTTTGATTTCATTATCGTTATTTTCCCAGGAAGAACAGTTTTTGAGCAATACCCTGTCTTTTCGGTATAGTAATTCATTTTTCTTTTGTCAGTGTGAACTCAGGGCCACATGCTTGCTAGGCAGGCACTCTACCACTTGGGCCATGTACAATAACCCAATCTAGAGGCCAGGAAAATGGAGACTTAATTATAAGAGAACAGCATGTAAAAAGGACAAAGAGAGGGGCTGGAAAGGTGGCTCAGTGGTAGAATGCTTGCCTTGCATGCATGAGGCCCTGGGTTCGATTCCTCAGCACCACATAAGCAGAAAAAGCTGGAAGTGGTGCTTTGGCTTAAGTGGTAGAGTGCTAGCCTTGAGCTGAAGAGCTGAGGGACAGTGCCCAGGCCCAGAGTTTAGGTCCCATGACCAACAAAAGAAATAATAAAGATGAGACCTCTGAGAAGATGAGTCCATGAAGACAATGACTGAAGCCATTATATTGGAGTGTGTGTGTGAGCTTTTTTTTTTTTAATTTAATTTAATTTATTTATTTTTTGGGTCCGGTCGTGGGGCCTGAATTCTGGGCCTGGGCGCTGTCCCTCAGCTCTTCAGCTCAAGGCTAGCGCTCTACCACTTGAGCCACAGTGCCACTTCCGGCTTTTTTTCTTTTTGCTTATGTTGTGCTGAGGAATCGAACCCAGGGCCTCATGCATGCTAGGCAAGCGCTCTACCACTGAGCCACCTTCCCAGCCCTCTTTGAGCTTTTTTACTGAAGGCTAGTGCTCCCCCACTTGAGCCACAACTTCACTTCCAGCCTTTTTGGTAGTTAATTGGAAGTAAGAGTCTCACAGACTTTCCTGCTGGCTTTAAGCTGTGATCCTCAGATCTCAGCCTCCTGAGTAGCTACAAATACAGGCACAAGCCACCAATGTCCCAGCAACAGTGGGTTGTTGTTGGTTTTTTTTTTTTTTGCCAGTCCTGGGGCTTGAACTCAGGGCCTAAGCACTGTGCCTAAGCCTCTCTGTGTTCAAGGCTAGCACTCTACCACTTGAGCCACAGTGCCACTTCTGGCTTTTTCTGTTTATGTGGTACTGAGGAACCAAACACAGAGTTTCATGCATGCAAGGCAGGCCACCTTCCCAGCCCATGGGAGTGGGGTTCTTTTGTTTCTGTTTTGTTTTGTTTTTACCATAAGAGAGGCTTCCTTAGGAAAGATAGGTTACTTCCCTCTCTCCCTCTTGAGTGGTCTCTGGCCATGTGATGCCCTCTGATATATATTGAGGTGAGGCAGCAAGAAGACCCTCCCCAAATCCCTTGATCATAGACTTTCCAGCCTGAAGAACTGTGAGCCTAATAAACTTCTTTCACTTATAAATTATATGTAATTATAAATTATAAATATAGCCACAGAAAACAGACTAAGAAAATAATACTACATTTTTCTATGTAAATATAAAGGTCTGAGGGCTGAGTATTTACTTAGTGGTAGAGTACTTGCCTAGTATGCATAAGGCCCTAAGTTTGATTCCCAGAACTGCACAAAGAGTGAAGTTCTAGAAAAATACTGATCAATCTCATGACAGTAGTTATTTCAGAAAGAAGGAAAGGTCTATACAGTACAGGTTCAAAGGGATTTTACTTTTATTCTGTGCTGGTCTAAGTTTTTAAAAGAAAACTATAATCATATATGTTACAATTATTAAACAGGATACAAATTGGTGTATGCAATATGAATATAGATGCAAAAATGAGAAAACAAAGGGAATCTTAACAATAGTTGTGCTAGAGGGTAGGATTTTGAGCAATTAATTTCTTCTTTTCTATTTCTAAAATTGTTTTTCATTTTCTTGGTGCAATATTTATTTTAAAAATTTTAGTCAAGGGCTGGGAAGGTGGCTCAGTGGTAGAGTGCTTGCCTTGCATGCCTGAGGCCCTGGGTTCGATTCCTCAGCACCACATAAGAAAAAAGCCGGGAGTGGCGCTGTGGCTCAAGTGGTAGAGCCCTAGCCTTGAGCTGAATTGCTGAGGGACAGTGCCCAGGCCCAGAGTTCAGGCCTCACAACCGGACCCAAAAAAAAAAATTTAGCCAAGTGCCAGTATAATCCTAGCCACTGAAGAGGTTAAGATATGAGGTTGGAGGTTCAAAGCCAGCCTGGGCAGGAAAGTCTGTGAGAGTCTTATCTCCAGCTAACCATCAAAGGGCCAGAAGTGGATCTGTGGCTTGACTGGTAGCATACTACCCTTGAGCAAAAAAGCTAAGGGATGGCACCCAGGCCTAACTTCAAGCCCCAAAGCTGATGAAATGCAAATCTGACTTTGTGCTGCTGACATAGTTATATTATCACATATTAGTTGCAGCTCTTAAGAGGAAATTGGCTGTGGTACATATTAGTGCCAGAAATAACAGCTTGACATTAGTTATGAAAAAAAAAAAAGTGTAATCATCTTTGGTGACAGTTTCCAAAATCCAATTGGTCAATGTAAAACCTCATCCTGCAGCTAATTTATACTGGCAGGCACAATGGGACACTACAGTTTGTAAAACCAGAGATCCCATTGGAATATTTTGAAACTTTCCTTCTTAGGCCTAGGTCACATGACTGGTAATGAGCTTTGAAACCCATCAAATCAAAAATCCCTCTTCTGTGGTGTGGAACTCACATCCAAAGCTCCTTGCTATGGAAAAACTTGATTTCACCTGCACCCCACATCCACGGGGATATGAGACAAACTTCTCTGTAAGCAACAACACTAGTCACGCTTCTCAACTTTCACACCAGATTGGTAACCCTGTGACCTGACCACCTGTCTATCTGGCTTCCAAAACATATGGATCCTGCCCCAGTCAACAACGGTACATAGCAATACCCCTGGCCTTCATCAGACAACAAATGTAGTTGGTCTCTCTGAGGTCTTGTCAAGGCTGACTGTGAGAAGAGATATTTATGGAATATATTGTAAGGGACATTCTATCCATCCACTCCTTTAGGTGGCATTTTAAGTTGTGTCCTCAGATCAAGTTAGAACACCAGAAGGTTACATGCCTGAACCATCTGAGCTCAGTCCCTGCAGAAGTGTTTTAGTACTACGCCCTTGGCTTTTAGCCAGGGTAGTTAAGAGAAAGTAATATGGAAATCTCTTCTGTGTATGTTATGAAACTGTTACTGAGGACATGGTCCCTTATGTTAATCCCACATGAGATATTTCTTATGGAATTCAATGCCAACAATGGACCATTATGTGGCTGTTAAAAATTATAATTATGAAAGACTAAATATGAAAAATGTGTTTATGATATGTTCACGAAAAAAGCAGAACACAGAATGGTATATAGACTAATTGAAACAATGTAAAATTATATGTGTCTATGGACAAGGATTGAAAGCTGATAGGGAAAGAAAAATTGCATGAGGGCAATGGGATTGTAAGTGTTGGGTGGTTTTTAAATGTTTGCTCTAGCCCTGTCTTTTCAATTTGGGGAGAAAAGAATTCAGAAATAAGAAAATCTCTATCTCTCTTGAAGAATGCTCTGCTTCCCTCTTCCTGATAACAAGACTTGTATAATTTACTGCATTTCCCACTCTACCCAAAAGGTGTATTTAATGCTCAGTCATCTCACAGTAGCTTATTCTTCCTTTTTATGCCCCTGGTTTTCTATTCCTATAATTTTATAACATTTGTAATCTTCTTTCAGTAAGAAAGAGACAAAATATAAGGCAGTTGTCCCAGTTTAAGTTCTCCAGAGTAAGAACGTCTTGGAAACTCTCCAATTAACCAACAAAGTACAGGAAGTGGGGGCGCAGCTAAAGTGGTAGAGCACCAGTCTTGTATGGAAACAGCTGAGCAAGAACTCATGTACCTGAGTTCAAGCCCTGGTACCAGCACCAAAAAAGGGAGAAAAGCTACACAGAGTTGCAGCAACTTGGGAAAAAATATTTAAAAAGAAAGAGAGAGACAAGAACACTGTTAATACTTTTTGGCATATTTTTCCTTTTGGCATTTCTTCTGATCTTTTTTTGAACATATCAATCCAAACTATGAAATTATGAGCATATAACATATAAACTATCATATCTAGCTCTTTTCCTGTATCTTTGGAATATAAGTATTTTTCATGTACTGGAAACTCTTCCTGACTTTTATTTAATGCTCTGTTTTGAACCTATGGGCTTCACACATGCTAGGCAAACACTCTACCACTAAGCTATATCTCCAGCCCCTTCTTTCTCCTGATTTTTTTCAACATAGGTAACTCTCCAGCAAATCTCTCTAGCAAAAATTCTTTGGTAGAGAACTCTGGTAAGCTAGACACTTATGGTCCAGGTTTTTAATCCTAGCTACTCAGGAGGTTGAGATCTGAGGATGATGGTTCAAAGCCATCCTGGGCAAGAAAGTCATCATACTCTTATCTCCAAATAACTATCAAAAAGCCAGAAATGGAGCTGTGGTTCAAGTGGTAGATTGACCATCCTTGAGCAAATAAATTTCAAAGATCTTGTCGAGTACCTGAGTTCAAGCACCAATGTTCTGCACGCATACACACCACACACACACACACACACACACACACACACACACACACACACACACACACACACACACGAAATCTGGTAAAAAAAAAATGTGCTATTATAACTTTCAAAGGCAAGAATCCTAGAAGTCCATAGGAAAGATTAAAAGACACCTGAATGATGAGGCACTGTGCAAGTTATCCATGGCGGGGCGGGGGTGGGGGGAGGAAGGGGCGTAGCAGGCTCTAGGGTCAAATTTATATGGATATGAAGTCCTAGCTCAGGGAAGTCTAAGGCCACAATGGCAATGTAGGGTATTGTACTCACATTGGAAATCACTGGAAGTAGGATTTTAGAGACAGAGAAAAGTTGGAGATCAGCTAATACAACATTCTGATTTTTACAAATGAAGAAAACAAAGCCAGAAGAGTGGAGATGACTTATATAGGTTCTTGAATCAGACTACTAATGACTCCTAATAACTCTAGACTCACTTTCCTCTGCAAAATGAAAATAGTAACAGCATTTAACTTACATATTTATTGTGTAGAATAAATCAGATCATTTGTGTCAAGCACATTAGTATAACGTCTAATAAACAATAAAAATCCAGCTTACAGGATCGTGTCTGTATTCCTAACTACTGGGGAGGCTGAGAAGAGCTGAGGATTGAAGTTCCAAGCCAGCTGAAGCAGAAAAGTCTGTGAGAGTCTTATTGCCAATTAACTACCAAAAAACCAAAAATGTGGCTCAAAGTTGTAGAGCACTATTGTTGAGCACAAAAGCTCAGGGACAGTGCCCAAGCTCTGAGTTCAAGCTCCAGGACCTGCACACATGCACACACAAACACACAACACACACATATAGAATAAAATCCAGGTGCCATTGGCCAGGCATCAGTGACTCATGCCTGTAATCCTAGTATTCAGGAGGCTGAGATCTGAGGATCGTGGTTCAAAGCCAGTCCAGGCAGGAAAGTCTGAGAGACTCTTATCTCCAATAAACTGCTCAGAAAACTGGACGTGGAACTGTGGCTCAAGTGGTAGAGCGCTTGCCTTGAGCTGAAGAGCTGAGGGATAGCGCCCAGGCCCAGAGTTCAAGCCCCACGGCCAACAACAACAACAAAAAAGCCAGGTGCCAGTGGCTCACTCCTATAATTCTAGTTACTCAAGAGTCTCAGATCAGTGGCACTGTGGCTCAAGCAGTAGAGCACTCGCCTTGAGCTGAGGAGTGCAGGGACAGCGCCCAAGCCCAGAGTTCAAGCCCCGCGAGCGACAAAAAAAAAGTCTCAGATCTACCTAAGTTATGACTCAAGTGGTAGAGTACCAGCCTCAACTGGATAAAGCCAATTGAAAGCAAGAGTCCCGGAGTTCAAACCCCAGTACACACTCTCTCTCTCTCTCTCTCTCTCTCTCTCTCTCTCTCTCTCTCTCTCTCTCTCTCTCTCTCTCTCACACACACACACACACACAGAAGTTAAACTATTTTAACCCACATTTGAGAAAGATAGATTATAAAATTAGGACTAGAATTTATTCACAGAAATACATCAAAAATGACACAAAAGGGTAGAAAAAATATAGATGCTAGCTATGTACCCCTGGCTCATTCCTGTAATCCTAGCTACTCAGGAGGCTGAAATCTAAGGATTGCAGTTTAAGCTAGTCAGGGCAGGAAAGTCTGTGGAACTCTTATCTCAAATTAATCTCACAGAAAAAAGCCAGAAGTGGAACTGGTGGCTCAATTGGTAGAGTGAGGGATAGCCTTGAGCAAAACAGCTCGGGGACAGTGCCCAGGCTCTGAGTTCAAGTCCCACTACTGACACCAAACAAAGAAATACTATGAAAACCCTAGGTGGAGGTTATGCATTTCTTCAGAGCTGGGCAGAGTAACAAAGAAGTGGGGAAGTATCTATGTAATTCAAATTAATAGAGCTGGTTTGGCAGCAGGCACAAGCAGGGGGTGGCACTGTGTAGAAGAGTGGGTGGTGACAGTGAAAGAGGCAAGAGAATCAAGCCCCTATGGCCATCAAAAGGCAAAAAATCAAGTGGTGAGTGGGGTGCCATTTGACCATATAAACTCTGGGATTTCAACTGGGAGAAAAGCCTACACCTCCCATATCCTGCCATATCTGTTCACCGCTTGTAACAATAGTGCTTTTCTATGGACTATCTCTTAGTCCTCCTCCTTCCTGATCAATATCACTTCTAATTTCCAAAGTCAAGGACACACTTCTGACTCTGCTTCTTTTTATTTTTGGGGGGGGTTATTTTATTTTTTAATGCAAGCACTGTGGCTTGTCCCCCTTAACTTTATTTCTCAGACTGGCACTCTACCAATGAGCCACAGCTTCACTTCCAACGTTTTGATGGTTAATTGGCAGTAAGAGTCTGGTAGACTTTTTTGCCAAGTCTGGCATTGACCCACAATCCTCAGATCTCAGCCTCTTGAATAGCTAGGTTTACAGGTGTGAGGCTGACTATGCTTCTTGACTGATATATATTCTAACATTCCTACAGAAATGAGGTGAATTATCTTGACCTTTCTAGCTTTTTACATCATGGGTTCTGTTTTCTTTTTTTTCCTCCCACCAGTGGTGTTGCTCACTATTACTTAAACATCTGGTTTCCTGGTGTATGATCATTTTTATCTGTCCAAGGTTTCAAGATATACATTTATCTTATGAAGTCTCCACAAACATCTGTTGATTGATGACAGAGTTTGCAATCCAGTAGGGGAGAAAACATGCCTTTATGAAATGAAAAGCCATGCAAGCATAAGCACAAAATTAAAGAATAAAAACCAAGTTCATAGAGGTTCAGGAGGTGCAAAGGGCATAGTGATCCTTCAGGTTAGGCTAGTCAGGAAATTTTCCAAGAATACACAGATTTTGAGCTTTGAATTCGAAATTTAAGGAGATGATGGACATGAGTTAGTGGAGAGGTGGGTCTTTTCAAACAAAAGCACAAAGGGTGACAATACAAGCTATAACTCAAGCTAGGACAGGTGCCTGCCCCACCCTATCATTTCTCCTGTCTCAGCAACTGTACACGATCTGCCACCACACCTGTTTCAATTAGAATAGAGCTCTTTGGTACTTAGTGCCCACCAGACTCTCTCCTCTACCAAATTCACCACTCATGAAGCACTTAGCAGGTGCTCTAGGCTGGGTTGCAATAGGAAAGAGTATATGCAGATGTTTACAGGCATTGAAAACAACCATGTCCCACCTCTCTAACATGGAGCTCAGATAGAGTTGTATATGATCTTCTGTACATCATCTAGGTGGCCAGTAAAGGAAAATTGCCATATTGGAGTCAAAGGACAAAGACTATGGAAAATCAAGATGGTTATTTTTAATGAGCAGGTCAGTATCACTTTAAATCTCAATGTGTTTTAAATCCTGGTTTCATGGATGTCTTTCCACAGAACAAGTGCCAAGCAATATTTCAAATGATAGACAAACTTGCTCCAGAAGCTTGTTGTCTAGCAAGAAAACACCAAGTAGAGCAGCATTTATTTAAAAGTTGTTCAATGAAGGTGGGTACCAGCAACTTACACCTAATCCTTCGCTACTCAGAAGGCTGAGATCTGAGGACTGTGGTTCAAAGGCAGCCTGGTAAGGACATTCTGAGAGACTTTATCTCCAGTATACTACCAAAAAAAGCCAGAAATGGAGCTGTGACTCAAGTGGTAGACTACTAGCCTTGAACAAAAGAAGATTGGGGATAGCACCCAGGCCCTGAGTTCAAGGCTGAGGAGTGGCACAAAAAGGTTGTTATGTGAGTGTAATAACCATTCATTCATTCATTCAACCAGCATTTCCTGTGTATTATGAGACTAAGAGCAGAGGTCACAGAAATACATAAAACTTGTCTCTTCCCTCAAGGAGCTCTCATTTTGCTGGGAGAGACAGACAAGTAAACAAATATGGTATGCAGCTATCTAACATGAGCCTGCCTGAGGCACATTGGAAAAGGGACATCTGACTGTAACTAAGGGAAACAGGGAACACTAAATGGGAGTTTTTCAAAATAAGAGATTTGAGGAGGGGATGACAAGAGCGATGGCATCTCATGAAGCAGAGAAAAAGCTACTAAAAGGGCGTGGTATTTTGGGGTGGGGGGAGGAGAACATGGGAAACAATGACTACTTAGAATATAGTGTATCAGGGAAAGGTGAAGAGGGAAAAGTGTAAAGTGACATGAAGCTGAACAGTTTTGTCAGGGAGTTATTAGGATTTGTTTGTTTGGTTGTCTGATTGGTTGGCTTTGTGCAGGGATTTGTGTGTGTAGGGGTGTGTGTGTGTGTGTGTGTGTGTGTGTGTGTGTGTGTGTGTGTGTGTGTGTGTGTGTGTGTGTGTGTGTGTGCGCGCGCGCGTGCTGGTTCTGGGGCTTGAACTCAGGGCTTGGGCACTGTTGCTGAGCTCTTTTTGCTCAAATCTAGCTCTACCAATTGAACTATGGCTCCACTTTTTGGTAGTTTAGTGGAAATAAAAATCTCATGGACTTTCCTGCCTGGGCTGGCTTCAAACTGCAATCTTCAGTTATCACCTCCGGAGTGTGAGTCACTATCACCTGGCTTGTGGGGGGTTTGGGGCCATACTGGGCTTTGAAATCAAGACCAGGCATAGGCAATGTCCCTTAGCCTTTTTTTTTTAATCAAGTCTGGCCCCATACCAGTTGAACCACAGCTTCACTTCCAGCTGTGTGTGTGTGTGTGTGTGTGTGTGTGTGTGTGTGTGTGTGTGTGTTAAACTGGAGATAAGAGTATCTCAGATTTGCCTGCCCAGATGGGCTTTAATCCATGATCCTCATATCTCGCTTCCTGAGTAGCTAGGATTACAGGCATTAGCCAGTAGCAAGCACCCTGAATTTCATCACATAGGCAATGGACAAAATCAGAACAGGGAAATTAAATGATCACATGTGACAGTTCCCAGTTCTCCTGTTGCTTGATCTCTGAATATGTTTAGATTATTCATCCATAAAAATGCCAGTAGAGGCCCTGGGTTTGATTCCTCAGCACCACATAAACAGAAAAAGCCAGAAGTGGCACTGTGGATCAAGCACCGGTAGCTTTGAGCTGAAGAGCTGAGAGACAGTGTCCAGGCCCAGAGTTCAAGCCAACAAATAAAAAAGGTAGTTACCACAACTACCTTCAGATTTGAGGTAAGAAATAAATGAGTTAATACAGGCAAAATAATTAGCACATTGACTGACATACAATAGGAGCTCCATAAATTTAGCTGTAATTAGTAGGTGTGTTTCTTAGAAAGGTAGCTTTGTTGGCAGCATGGAATATAAACTGTAGTGGGGAAAAGATTGATGACAGAAGGTAGAATTAAGATATATTGTGGATTGGAGGTGTGGCTCAACTGGTAGATGACCAGAAATAAGTCCCGAAAAGACTAGCCAGGCAGAATGCAAGCCCCAGTACCGACACAGAAAATAAATAAATAAATAGCTATTTAAATCCATTTATAAGCAATGTCTTCAACTGGATTTTGGAAGTATAGCAAGTTAGGAGAAAGAGTGGTGAAGGTTAAGGGCATCTCTCGAGACCAGGAAAAGCAACAACTAAATTCATAGATTAAAAGTAGCAAAAGGAAAGGAGTGTGGGTGCAGAAACTGATAAAAAGTTCAGTTGGGGACCTGTTGAATGAGAAGTGAAGCCGTTTGAGGATAGGAACAGGGAGAATATCAGTATTTAAGGAGAGGTCAGTACATTTGGTGAGGGAAACTAAGTGAGAGACTAAGAGATCGGCTCACGTGGAGAGCGAAGAGGGGTCAGAGGGGTCGAGTGTGGGGGTGGGGGGACTACCTCCATCAACAAAGCTTGGTTTATATTGCACCAGCGCCCACATCCAACGCACCAGCGCCCACATCCAACGCACCAGCACCCACATCCACCTCCCAAACGTGCAGTTTCTATTTTCCAGTTAATTCCTTGCTTCTTGCCTCTAGGCTTCTGCTTTTTGTAAGGACAACATGTTTTCTTTTCTTTTTGCTTTCTTAACCAAAGGGAGGGAAAGGTCTGGAATCCGTCAACACAATGTCCTAGGCGATCCAGAATCATAAGGGAGTGGGTGGAAAGAGAGGTGGGTAAAAAATGATTTTTAACAAAAGAAAAAATAGTCCGCGACGACCTCTAATAATTAAAGTTCCACCTCCCCATATCCTGCCACGCCGTCTCCAGCCGCTGGTCTTGGACTCCTGGTCGTGAGGTAGGACGGGAGATGTAGTCTTCAAGACGGACCAGAGTGGCACGACTGAAGAACTCGGTTTCCCAACTGGCTCTCTAGGCGCGTGCGCAGATGGCTGCCCCAGCGAGTGGTAAACAGAGACGTCAGGCGGGGGCTGCTGCTTGGAGCAAAACAAAAGGGAAACCCGGGGGGCGGGGGGTGGGGGGGGTCGGATAGGGGCTTCGGTGCGGGAATCAGGGAGGCTGGGAGCGCGAGAACCTTGACCCTGTTACGCGGGACGGGAAGGGAAGAGGAGGGGGGAGGGAGAGTCAGGGGAGGGGCGAGTGACGCGGGGGAGCGGGGCGTGGGGGAGGGCAGTGATCCGGGTGGAGGAAATTTGGGAGGAGTGTCCGGGGGGCAGCAACTTAAAGGGGGTGGGAACTGCGGCTGAAAAGACGTTCGGTGATGGGAGCGCAATGTATGAGGGGATACCGTGCCTCAGGTTTAAAAGAGCAGGAAGCTGAGTGAGAGGTTGCAGAAAGTGTCTTCGCTAGGTGGAGGTTACAGGTGGTGTGTCGAGGAAGAGCTTAGAGGCTGCAAGCTGCAGTCGGGAAAGGGATCAGAGAACTGTTGGGGGCTAGCGTCTTGGCACTAGAGAGAAGTTCTTGACTTTGAGGACTAGAGGGGAATGTGCCTTCTGACCCTCGGTGCTTCCCCCGTGAGGGGAGGCATGGTGAGGGACTGTGGCAGACTCCTCTGAACGCCCAACTGCTGAGGTTCAGCTCCACGTATGGATCCAGGCAATACGAAATCAGCCACAGAGGCTGCCGCGATCATAGACCTCGATCCCGACTTCGAACCCCAGAGCCGTCCCCGCTCCTGCACCTGGCCCCTTCCTAGACCAGAGCTCGCTAACGAGCCGCCTGAACCGTCCGAGGTGGAGCCAGGTCTGGGAGAAACGGTACACACGGAGGGGCACTCCGAACCGATCCTGTTGCCCTCCCAGCTCCCAGAGCCGGCAGGGGGCCCCCAGCCGGGGATCCTGGGGGCTGTAACAGGTCCTCGGAAGGGAGGCTCCCGCCGGAATGCCTGGGGAAATCAGTCATATGCAGAACTCATCAGCCAAGCCATTGAAAGCGCCCCGGAGAAGCGGCTGACACTCGCCCAGATCTATGAGTGGATGGTCCGCACTGTGCCCTACTTCAAGGACAAGGGTGACAGCAACAGCTCAGCAGGATGGAAGGTAATAATGACCCCCTTACTTTCATCCCAACACCATCTACATCTGGGCCCTTTCTCCCTCTCCATACTTCTACTCCAGGACTCCCTTTATTGCCCTCACTCCTTTGAGAAGCCTTAGAGATCCACCTTCAATCTTCAGTTAGGCAAACATTTACTTAGTACATAGTATATGCCACACTCACTCCGAGCTTGATGCTGGAGGATCGCAGATGAATAAGATACTGTCCCAGTCCCGGAGAAAATTGAATTCTGCTGCTCGCTGCTCAGCACTCCCAGCACTTTGGCTTGGGCTTCCCCAAACACTTATTCCCACAGAGAAGTCTTTATCTTACGCACAGCAGGAGCTGTGGATTCCTTGCTTGAACCTAGCTGCTTCTCCTCCCCCACCTCCCACCCCAACACCTTTTCTCCCATTCCTGTGTGATTACTTGGATTCTCTGCTTGCCTTCGAATAACTCAGCGTAGAGGTACGGTTCTTGTATAATTCTTCTACCCAAGATGAAGGGTAGAAGCAAAAGATTTTTTTAAAGTGATGTTCATAGGGAAAGTAGTTGATTTTTTGCATCATGGAGAAAAAGAGCTGTGGGTGGCTGTCTCCGTTTACCCTCTTAATTACCAAGAGACTCTCCCTTGTAGGGCAATCCAAGCCTTGAGGAAGAGTCTTGATTTACTTTCGAGGAATATTACTCGTGAAAAAGGAGGTAGGGCTTTCATTTTAGAACACAGGTTGGGAGTTTCCTTGGCCTTCTGCAAATAAAAGTGGGAAAAGATCTTACAAGATCCTCTGAAAGGGGCTGAGAAGGTGGCTCAGTGGTAGAGCGCTTGCCTTGCATGCATGAGGCCCTGGGTTCAATTCCTCAGCACCACATAAGCAAAAAGAAAAAAAAAGCTGGAAGTGGTGTTGTGGCTCAAGTGGTAGAGTGCTAGCCTTGAGCTGAAGAGCTGAGGGACAGCGCCCAGGCCCAGAGTTCAGGCCCCGTGACCGAACCAAAAAAAAAAAAGATCCTCTGAAAAACTCAGTCAAGAGAAATCAATAACTAAAGACAAAATTAGGGAGCTTCAACTCATAAGAATGCCTTGTACTTTGGTAGGTGGTGTGGTTAGCATACAACAAAATGCTGAGGGCAGAATGAGCAGAGGGTCTTCCTTTTAAGTATCAGCATTTGAGGGATCAAATTTGCAGTATGTGTAGGGGCTGGACAGAACATAAGACAGGACAGCTGAGACCCTTGGCACTATTTCTGGGTAGACTGCCACGCCACAGTCTCAGCTCATAAAGAGAGCTCCACTCCTCGGACTCAGCCTACCCAGCTGTTTTTCTTTTTTCCTAGGTTGATTTTCCAGGGCAGAAGAAATAACTAGGAGTTGTTAGTTATGTTGTGGGAGTATGGCCCCTCTTTATGATTTACAGTTACATGGGGCTTTGTAATTTATGAAATCATCTAAATTGCCTTAATTTTATTAATCTCCACAGCAATTCTAAGATTCCACAATTTAGATATGAAGAAAGTAAGGCACAGACAGTAAGATTAGGAAACCTGCCTCCAATTAGAATGAAGGCTTGAACTGGTCTCACTAGAAATTTTACTTATCTAAAGAGAGCACATCCAATGAAATGATTGCAGAAATAAATGAAGCTGGGCCTAGGACTTGTGAAGCCGCCCCCCACACACATACACACACCTCTCCCAGAGGTTTCATGCCTGAGTTGGCTTCCCTGGTGCTATGCCAAAATCACTCCCACCCCACCAGGGGGCGGCACTCACTTAGAACCAGAAAGCTTAGGTTAGGTGTGTTAGGGAACAATTAGCAGCTAACCGCATTCCCCCCCCCCCCCAACACCTAAGAATTGCAGGTTCTTAGGGAACCAACCTCTCCGGCTTGGATTGCTCTAAAGCCTCAAGAAGAGAGGTTGTGAATGGGAGTAGAGCTCAGTGGTAAAGCACTTGGATGGCATGCTTTTGTGTAGCATGCTCAGTCCTAGGTTTGACATACAAGTACCACAAAGAAAAAAGCCAGTAGACCCAAAGATTGAGAATAAGGAAGGGGAAACTCATGGTGTCAGAAGTCACCTCAACTGTCGTCAGTTACTAAGAACTCAGGCTGGATGGACAAGTGTGATTTCTTGATGGAGCTACAAGCATTGATGCAACCTTATCAGGGTGATAAAGAGTTATATAGCCTGGGCACAAGTAGCTTCTCAAGCTATGCTCCCTAGGCAAAGGGTCTGCTTATCTGAAAGCACTATGCAGAGACACGAGTTGTTTCTGACTGTCCAGAGCTTCAATCTATTACTGGCTCCAAGCACTTTTTGCCTCTCCCTTAGTTTCTTAACTAAAGAACAATCTATGTAGAGGATCAAATGTCCCTAAAGGTAGAGAGAGATTATGCACAAATTCCTGAGAAATGGGAGGAAAGTACAGGGAAATAAGTAGGGAAGGGGCTGGGCACCAGTGGCTCACGTCTGTAATCCTAACTACTCAGGAGGCTGAGATCTGAGGATCACGGTTCAAAGCCACCCGGGCAAGGAAAGTCCGTGACACTCTTATCTCTAATAAAGCACTAGAAAACCAGAAGTGGCTCAAGAGGTAGAGTGCTCGCCTTGAGCTGAAGAGCTGAGGGACAGCACCCAAGCCCAGAGTTCAAGCCCCACGACCGACCAAAAAAAAAAAAGAAGAAGAAATAGGGAAGGAAAGGAAGATGGGTAAAATTGGTGTAACTACCCTACAGCTTGCAGTGGAAATAATCCACACTACAGGTTGAAGTGCTTGCTGATCTGTCTTTTTCTCTGGGTCCCTGGAAGAAAAGGTATTCCTAGTGTGGCTAGTGAAGGAGGAATGGTGCAATACCCACAGCACTCTAGAGCTGACAGAGCCTCAAAATGGAGCCACAGCATAGTCACCCTAGGCCACCCACCAATCGGGCAACATATATTGATCATGCACTGTAAGCTTGATGTGCTGTGGGCTTACTCCAAGGGGGCACTGTTGGGGACTATAGAACTGTCCTTTCCCTTCATGCTTACACTTAATGAGACTAACTATATGAACTATAAACCATACCACATAGCTTGGGTAAAATTAATGTAGAATCAATCGAAAATACTGTGCAAGAAATTTGTCAAGACAGGGGCTGGGAATTTGGCTCAGTGGTAGAGCACTTGCCTTGCATGCCTGAGGCCCTGGGTTCAATTCCTCAGCACCACATAAGCAAAAAGAAAAAAGCCAGAAGTGGCGCTGTGGCTCAAGTGGTAGAGCACTAGCCTTGAGCTGAAGAGCTGAGGGACAGCGCTTAGGCCCAGAGTTCAGGCCCCACCACCGGACCCAAAAAAAAAAAAAAAAAAAAAGAAATTTGTCAAGACAAGCAATTACAATACAAAAGAGGTCAGATTTAAGCTTGGACTGTAGTGGAATCTAGAGAGAGAACATCTTCTTCAGGCAAGAAAGGGAGAGATAAATTGTATCTCATGAAATGTGTGGAGGATTTGTATCCTGTTGGCAGAAATAAAACTGGGATTCAGCAGAGGTGGGGAATGGGGGTGGGGAGGAACCTTCTGCAGAGCTAGTTGGGCTGCCTGAATGCCCAGTGGGGAGTGGAGTACAAGCTGTACAAGGCTCCAGCCCCTCAGCCTATTCAGAGAAGAGGTTCAGGACAGGGGTCAATTCTGGGCTGATACGAGCACAGTCCTATAATCTCCACCCAAGCCTGCACTCAAGGAAAGGAGTAGAGCTATGCAACCATTTTCATTCCCATATCAACAGTAGTTCATGCTGAGTTAGGAGTACTGTTTCTCCATGCCCATATACCCCAGGATTTGGGAACTGAGTATGGTCTCTTCCCTCCCCCTTTTTTTTCCCTTTCTCTCCCCCCACCCCTGAGGGGTGTGTGTGTGTGTGTGTGTGTGTGTGTGTGTGTGTGTGTGTGTGTGTGTGTGTGTGTGTGTGTGTGTGTGTGTGTGTGTGTGTGTGTGTGTGTGTGTGTGTGTGTGTGTATGTACACATACTGGAGCTGGAACACAGGGCCTGGGTACCATCCCTTAGCTATTTCACTCAAGATGGATACTTTAACTACTTGGGCCCTGCCAGAGCTCCATGTTCAGCTTTTTGGCAGTAAGAGTCTTACAGACTTTCTTGGGCTGACTTTGAACCTTGATCCTCAAATTCCAGCCTCCTGAGTAGTTATACTTACAGAGGTGAACCACCATTGACTTTCCTTTGAGTTTCCAAGAATACCCCTGCTGTATCCTGGCCTCTCCTTAGACTTTGGCTAGTCACCTTCTCTTACATACCTGCCTCATGCCCCTTTCCTGCTGTTTCTGCCCTCTCTAGAACTCTATCCGCCACAACCTGTCCTTGCACAGCAAGTTCATCAAGGTTCACAATGAGGCCACCGGCAAGAGCTCCTGGTGGATGCTGAACCCTGAGGGAGGCAAGAGTGGCAAGGCACCTCGCCGCCGGGCTGCTTCCATGGATAGCAGTAGCAAGCTACTCCGGGGCCGCAGCAAAGCCCCCAAGAAGAAACCATCTGTGCTACCAGTTCCACCTGAAGGTGCCACTCCAAGGAGCCCCATGGGCCATTTTGCCAAGTGGTCAGGTAGTCCTTGCTCTCGAAATCGTGAAGAAGCTGACATGTGGACCACCTTCCGTCCACGAAGCAGTTCCAATGCTAGCACCGTCAGCACCCGGCTGTCTCCCATGAGGCCAGAGTCTGAAGTGCTAGCAGAAGAAGAAGTGCCAGCTTCAGTCAGCAGCTATGCAGGAGGCCTCCCTCCCACACTAAATGAAGATCTTGAGCTTCTGGATGGGCTCAATCTCACATCCCCCCATTCCTTGCTGTCTCGGGGCAGTCTCTCTGGCTTCCCTTTGCAGCATCCTGGGGTTAGTGGCCCCTTACACACCTATGGCGCCTCTCTCTTTGGCCCGGCAGAGGGGTCCCTGTCAGCAGAAGGGTGCTTCTCAGGCTCTCAGTCTCTAGAGGCCCTGCTCACCTCTGATACACCACCACCCCCTGCTGATGTCCTCATGACCCAGGTTGATCCCATTCTATCCCAGGCTCCCACACTTCTGTTGCTGGGGGGTATGCCTTCCTCCAGCAAGATGGCCTCAGGAGTTGGCCTATGTCCCAAACCCCTAGAGGCTCCAGGCCCCAGCAGTCTCGTTCCCAGCCTTTCTATGATGGCACCACCTCCAGTCATGGCAGGTGCTCCCATCCCCAAGGCCCTGGGAACTCCTTTACTCACACCTACTGAAGCTGCAAGCCAAGACCGAATGCCTCAAGATCTCGATCTCGATATGTATATGGAGAACCTGGAGTGTGACATGGATAACATCATCAGTGACCTCATGGATGGGGGTGAAGGACTAGATTTCAACTTTGAGCCAGGTACAGCAGCCCACCCCACCCCCCACCATCACTATAGCATTCCCAAAGCCACATCCGCTCCTAATTCCATGATCTGAGCCTAGGAGAGAGAACAAGGGGGTGGTCAGAACTCCTGAGGAATTGAAGGGAGGATGTCACATTAAAGCAGTCCAGTTTCGAATGAGGCCTTAGATAGCACAGAATTGGGAGGGGAGGGAGGAAAGGAAACTGTTTTTCTTGATGTGACTCTGGATGGTGGTGGGACATGAGCCTGTCCCATGTGAATCTCCTCTTACCTTGTTCTCTATTTTTTCCCACAGATCCTTGAGTCACAGCCGGAAGCTTTGCCCTCTGCTTCATAGGTGGAGCCAGGCGTGTCCATATGCAGTTTTTTTTCCCTTGAGCCCTCCCCAGGAATTTGGGACCCTGCATTAGAGCTAGGGTGGGGTCTGGTCACACACACACATACACACACACAGGTGTTGAAAAAATTATAAAGATAAACTGCACCATATGGGAAGTGTGGAGGGAGGGATATGGGAGGGAGAAATGGAAGAGGGTTTATTCTCACTGTGCCAATTAGGGGGTAATTATGGCCCTTTCTCAGGAGCCATTCTCTGCTTCCCCCATTTGTACCCCCTAGGCTTTTGTAGCAGGAACCAGCAATGCTGTTGGAAATGTGAAGTCACCAGTGGCCTTACCCCTGCCTTTAGGAGCAGGATTATTTTTTTTTCTCTTTCTTTCTCTTTCTCTCTCTCTTTCCTTTCTTTCTGTAGAGAGTCATAATCTGAGCTGAGCCAGGCTAGGTAGAGCCTGGGATTTTTATGCAGTGGCCCCTTAGGCCAGTGGGGGGGTGGGTTGGGGGGAATGTGGGACCTTAGAAGGGCCAAGGTCTGAGCACTGGAATAGCTCACCTGGCCAAATTACTTTTGGAAGGCTGCAGATAATGGAAAGGCTTTTATAAACTTTTAAAGAAATATAAACACAAATATCAAGATTTTTTTTAAGTGGCAAGTTGTTAGTGATGGAGAGATTTTCTTTTTCTGAAGGCTTTGTCATAATTAAATGATGTGATACAAACACTACAGACAATATTAAGGGAGATGGGACATGAGGGAAGAGGTGGGAAGCAATAGTGAACTTGGGGAAGAGCTCCTATTTGGACCAGGTCTAGAAAAAGGTCTTTGCATAAATGAGTTGGAGTTTCCCTAAGACAATACCCTGCATTCTGTGAATTTGTGCCTAGAAAAGTGTGGTATTGAGGTGCAGCCACATTCTTGTATAACCCAATGCAGGTTAGTGCTACTAGGGAAGAGTGCATTGAAGGCCTAGAATTAGCTCTGGGCCTGAGGGGGAAGGGAAGAAGAGGAGGAAAGGATTTAGAGTATTAAAGTTAGGTACAGAGACCTCCCTGTTCAGGCCCCTGACAGCTGTCTCTGCCCTTCTTCCCCTTCCCTGACTACAGAGGTTATGTGGAAGCCTGTGTGGTGGCAGGCAGTTGGGGGGAGGAGGAGAACTGGAAAGGGGGAGGTGGGGAGCTTTGGCTGAGGGTCTGGGAAATGAGCAGGGATGGGGGGAATGTGGATCAGGTTTACTAGCACCTGCCAGGGAGGCCATCTGGGGCTCTTCCACCCCAGTCCCCGAGGCAGCCCCTCCCCCAGTGCCCTTTGCATTGTCCCCTCCCCCACCCCTGCTGTGGGTTCCCATCATTTCCTGTGTCAGCGCCTGGCCTACCCAGATTGTATCATGTGCTAGATTGGAGTGGGGAAGTGTGTCAAATCAATAAATGAATAAATTCAATAAATGTCTATAACCAGCTCTGGTTTCTGCTGCCTTGCTGCCCCTCTCAGCTTAGGGGGAGGATGGGGAGGAAAGGCGAAGGGCAGTTGGTTGAAGGGCGGCTGGGGAGGGACTGCCCTGAGGCAGCGAGGTAGCAGGGCGGGGAATTTCAGCTTGGGAGGTAGTGGAGTGTGGTGGGGGAGGGACACCTAACCCCAGCAGGAGTTAGGCGGCTGCTAGATAGGCCTCTCTAGGGGAGGTAGTCTGGTTTGAGAAGACCCCACCCCCTACTCTGGCCCTCAAAGGCTCATTGTACTAGACTTCACAGCCTTTGCCTCACCCCCACCCATGTTCTGGCTTCAGCCTGGTCCCTTCGTTCTCCTGTTCACCCAGAGCCTCCCTGGTGCCTGGGGCCTACTTGAGCCTTTGTGTGGATTTTGGGAGAAGGAGTCTTAATGGAAAAAAGGAACTTCATGTTAAATTCCAAGAATTTCATACCCGAAGTTGCTGCTCTTACTTGGTCACTTTATTAACTTAGCGAAGTCTCTCCAACCTATCAAAGTCTGTTCTGGTCTTAAGGATTGATCTGGGTGGGAGAGGAGACCCATTTTCATCAGCCCGCACTATCTTGGACTAGAAAGGGAAAGCAAGTCAATTTACAAAGAGGTCCTGCTTGGACAGTTTTGTTGTCCGTTGTGGGGCTTGAACTCGGGGATTGGGCGCTGTCCCTCAGCTCTTCAGCTCAAGGCTAGCGCTCTACCACTTGAGCCACAGCGCCACTTCCGGTTTTCTAGTGGTTTATTGGAGATAAGAGTCTCACGGACTTTCCTGCCCAGGCTGGCTTTGAACCGTGATCCTCAGATCTTAGCCTCCCGAATAGCTAGGATTACAGGCGTGAGCCACCAGCGCCCGGCTTGGACAGTTTTTAAAATGTAATTTCATATCTGAATTTGCTGCACTTACTTGGTCACTTCATTAATTCAACGATGTCGATCCTTCCTGCCAAAGTCTGATCTGTTCTTAAGGATTGGTCTACGTGGGAGAGGAGTCCCATCTTCATCAGTCCGCACTATCTTGGACTAGAAAGGGAAAGTAAGTGAATTAACAAAGAGATCCTGCTTGGATAATCTCTAAAATGTCAAAGGAAGAAGCAAAAGGGTTAGAGGTACATCTTGGGTATACAAGTGGGATTCTGTAAGAAAATTTAGCCTGGGGAACCCGGTAGAGGTACCTTTTGCTGGCTGAGAGAAAAGTGCTGGGATGTGCTGCCTTTGAGGAGTCTTCCTGAGACGTTTGTGGAAGATTCAGCGGCAGCTAGTTTCTTGGCTTCCAAGGCTCTAAGCATCTTTAATCGGCTCTTCTCCAGTATGTCACATTGTGTTCGAAGAGCCTCTGAGAACAGGAAGAGGCCCCCAGTGCTCTGAGGAAGAGACATCTTCCCCATCTTGACCCTCCCATATTTCAAACAATCAATTGGAGTAACTTGGCATTAGGTAGAAATTATGGCTATACAGAGAAGATGGCAGAAAAATCGGGACACATGGTTTAAACTACCCATCCTCCCCACAGTGGACCTAGACCCTCCTAACTGTCTAAGGCTCCCATGATCCCACCTATCCTATATTTTGTTTCATTCTTTCCTTTCTTAATTTCTTAATTTCTCTTGATTTATTCCTGCCTTTTTTCCATTCTGTTTTTCTTTCAGATACTCTTGTTTTAGGTAGTCCAGACTGACATCAGATTCACAATCCTCCTGCCTTCTTAGCCTCCCAAGTACTGGCCTGTGTTGTCTATCATGTAGCTATGTACAATACTCTCCATGTTCTTCCTTACCCCATCACACTCCTTACCAAGCAGCTCAAGTTCCGGATGCTTCAGGAGAGGCACAACAACTTTGTAGGAATTCTCAATTCTGGTTCCTGTGAACATAACAGTATGATATCCCCAGTCCTCCCTTTGTTACCCAGACTCCACCCTACTGAAGCCCAAGATTTCAGAGCTTTTAAAACTAAACACTACCTGGAGCTAGTGTACCTTATTTCCTCCCCTTCACTTTGAACCCAAAGGTGAATAATGGACTCCAGGGGGGACATAGGATTCATGAACTTAATCCATTTTCATTGATGCAGTGCCCTTTTTCCTCTTTCTTTTCTTTCTTCTTTGTTTCTTGCTTTTTTTTTTTTTTGTTCCAGTACTGGGGATGCAACTCAGGGCCTCAAACATGTTAGACAAGTACTCTTATCACTTAAGTTATGCCAGTCCACAGGCAGTGTACTTTCAAAATTAGACTGACTAGATACGGACAATTGGGATATCTGGTTTAGTATGCTCTAGTTTACTTATACATCTGAGGGGGGATCGTTTTTCTTATTTGATTTGTTAATTTGTTTGTTTCATTATATAGCATAGACTATCCTCAAATTCAGGATCCTCCTGCCTCAGTCTTCTAAGTGCTAGTGAAGAGTATCTCTCTTTTTTTTTTTTTTTTTTTTTGCCCATCCTGGGGCTTGAACTCGGGGTCTGGGCACTGTCTCTGAGCTTCTTTGGCTCAAAGCTAGTGTTCTACAACTTGAGCTACAGTTCCACTTCCAACTTTTTTAGTGTTTAATTGGAGATCTAAGTCTCATGGACTTTCCTGCCCCGGGTGGCTTCAAACCATGATCCTCAGATCTCAGCCTCCTGAGTAGCTAGGATTACAGGCATAAGCCACAAGAGCCCACAAAGAATGTCTCATTTTTTAAAAAATTGTGGGCACCAGTGGCTTATGCCAGAATGGAGATGTGGCTCAAGTGGTAGAGTGCCAGCCATTAGTGAAAAAGCCAATTGAGAGTTCAAAGCCCTGAGTTCAGGTCCTATCACAGAGAGAGGCAGAGATAGAGACAGAGACAGACAGAGACAGACAGACAGACAGACAGACAGACAGACAGAACAATGTTTCTGACCCATCTTGGAGACCTGGTTCTGTCTCTGGGAAACATTCCCAATTTTGTACCTGGAGCCCCACGCTCCACCTTACAAACGTAGTAGGTGTTTCGAACTGTAAGGAATTTGCTGGCATATTCTGTAGGGGTCTTCGACAGGAAAAGCAGCTTCAAAGTTCCTGATTCATCACACAAATCGATGGTGTCTAGAGGGAGGCCACAGGATAATTGGGGCAGTTAAGGACAGAGAGTGAGAGCAAAAAGGGCCAGTGATCATAGGGTGGGTTGAAGAAAGCTTCCGAGATATGAGGAAGGAACTCCCTTCTTATCAGAAGGAGGGTTTGGAGACAAGAGGTGATGACCCTGGTTGGTTTTTTCCCCCCTTGGTTACTAATCCTCTCCCCCAAATTCCTCACCTGTTTTCCGTAACCCCATTTTAGTGCGAATATAATGGAGCAACAGGAGGATAGAACAATTGGTGTTGACCAAAAATTCCTGATTATCTGAGAAGAGAAGGGATGAGGTATTATATCATCTGAGTCATCTCTGCCTCAGCCCTCCCCATGCCCATACTCATATACCAGTTATATTCTGCTCCTCACCTCCATGTTTGATGACTATAAACATATTTTTCAAGATCATCTCCGTCTTCAGAGAGCCCCCTGATGAGTCATGTGGAAGGAATGTCTTCTACAGGCCCTGAACAACCAAAGGGGCCCATCCGGTTGGGGACTGGAGGGTCAGATGGATCTCATAGGTTGAAGAAACCCAGACTGGGCAGCCAGAAGAAAACTTATTGGCAGTTGTGGATAACCACCATCCCTAGGGGTGGGGCCTGAGGCTGCATATGAAGCATTATGAAGTCAGAAGTGGTGTATGTGGTAGAAAGTTGGAGTAATGATAAGGACAGAGGCAGTAGGCTGAAGTTTAAAAATTTGCTGGGAATAGGGGCAAAATGGCAAATCTAACTCTAAACTGACTCCTGGAATGAATGCAGAAACTAACGGGAGAAAAATAAATTTCTAGAGCATTACTCTTCTAGTCAGTTAATTTGTAATACAAATGTAGAAAAAGTAGCTTGTACAACATGGCTCTAATGCTCTTTTTTCCCCACCCTCACAATGCCTCCCACACTAATGATACCCCACTTTTCCCCTGCCTCCCACCCCCACAACAGACATTCTTGATGATTAGCAAGAGCAACTTTATTTCTTAATGATTCAGGAACAATCGGGGGTAGGCCAAATTCAGGGTTAGGTGGAAGAGGGTGATGAAGGGATGGAGGGAGAAAGAATCTTGTAAAAGGAAGGGCTAGACTGGGGGAGATAAGAAACTTGTACAGAGTAAAGGAACAGTACCTAAGTAGGGTGATATCTAATTAAGGTGCAATCACATTTGGGGTATAAAATTTACAATAAGGGCTGGGTACATGGCTCAAGTGGGAGGCTCTGGGTTGAATCTCCAGTACCATCAAAAAAAATCAAATTTAGCCAGAGAGGGAGGTAGGATGGGTGAGGGGAAGTTAATATAATTTAGGGCTACAGGACCCTGGGGTTCTAGCTGGAGATAGAAGCTCAGGCTTCAGGGTATAACATGGGAGGGGGGCCAGTAGAGGCTATGTTGGCTGCAGGGGGAGCCCCCAGGCCCCTCCACTAAGACTCCTCCTTTTGGGGGGATCTCACTGACATGGTAGAACCGTTCACTGTAGTCTGGCTGCAGACTCTCCGCCAGTCCTTTAGACACACCACTCCAGGCCTAAAAACAGATATCTCAAGGTCAGAGGTCAATTAGGAAAAAGGGAGCAAAAGACTCAGGCTCTGTGCCAAAGAATCTCTCACACTGTCTGCAAGCATTATGATTATAGAAGGGTCACTCATACTCCTGAGCCCCGATACCACTATTTCCATGGGCTTTGCATATCTATAGTCAATTTTTTTCTCTGTGTGTCTGCCTAGCCCATCCAACACTTATTTAACCAATATCCTTACAATACATACAGGTCCTGTCCTCCTTCACTCTGTTGTTTCCCCTGCCCAACACACACACACACACACACACACACACACACACACACACACACACACACACACACACACACACACAGAGTCTTGCTGGCTAACAGTTGGCAGTTTACAGACTGCAGTATGCTTATGACAATGTTCTCACCGAAAAGTTCCCATGGTATTCAGTAACCAGATCCTCTAGGTTCTTGAGAGTGGGAATTCGAGTCATTGTCCTGAGTGGGGAGAAAGGGAGATCACATAGGTTAAAATTCCTTCATTACCCCCTTCCCAGCTGTTCCATATGAAGCCAAGGAATTCCCTGTTTTCTGTGTCAGTGGCTTCCTCCCATCACCATGCTCTTCGGGGGTGATCATTCCTTACTGTCTTGCCCTCTATCTCTGGGAACCCTGGAATAACCCCAGCTACCCCACCTCATTTGGGGGTGGCTCATGAAATCTCACCTTTCCATCCAAAAATACACAAAGAAAAGGCAAATAATCACTCCCACAGAGCCAAGGGGGATAAGTGAAGCTTTCAATGCAAACCACAAAGGATTCTCTACAGGAAAAAAAAAAAGAAAGGAAAATAGACCTTACATTTGTGATACCCCTACGACGTGGGCACCAGGCACCATGCTAAACATACTCCCTATACTTATAATCTTTACAACAGCTTCTGAGAGGAAGAAATATTATCTATATTTTACAGATGAAGGAATAGGATCAAAGAGGTCAGTCCAGTTCCAAGGCCATCTTCACCATGCAGGTTCTCTGGAATGCTGCAGGGAAATCCTACACATTCCATATCTCCCTTGAGAACCCTTTGGCCTATTTCTCAATCTACTCTCTGACTCTGATAGCACACCCTCCCAACCCTTCTTCTCAGAGGATGACTAGGGAGGGGAGCTAGGCATCTAGTGTGGAGGCTTAGGATAGGGAAATAAAACAAAACACAGTGATGATGGAAAGGCTGATTGAGGGGTTTGTGATTGGAGTCATGGATTTGACTGGCTTTACCTTTTGAAGTACTGCCTCCCCAGTGGATTGGGTGGCTCCATTCACTCCAAACCTGAGCACTTCCACAAAGTGGGTTAAAGCGGCTCCGAACTCTGAATGTATACAATTTCTGCCCATCCACACTAGGCAGGGAGAAGTACCGTCTACGATCCACTATTTGTTCCTTGGAAACAAAAGGTAAGGCAAAGAAAAGGTGAGTGTGTATAAAAAGAAGAACAAATTAAAGAATATTCCTGCCTACAATTCAAGATCATCTTCTTTTTCCAAGTTCTGGTTCTGTTCCAGTTCTGAATAAAACTGGTTCTGGCCGGGCACCAGTGGCTCATGCCTGTAATCCTAGCTACTCAGGAGGCTGAGATCTCAGGATTGTGGTTCAAAGCCAGTCCTAGCAGGAAAAGTCCATGAGACTCTTATCTCCAATAAACCACTCAGAAAACCAGAAGTGGCGCTGTAGCTCAAGTGGTAGTGCACTAGCCTTGAGCTGAAGAGCTGAGGGACAGCTCCCAGACCCAGAGTTCAAGCCCCACGACTGACAAAAAAAAAACAAAGAAAGAAAGAAAGACAGACAGACAGACAGACAGACAGACAGACAGACAGACAGACAGAAAGAAAGAAAGACAGAAAGAAAGAAAGACAGAAAGAAAGAAAGAAAGAAAGAAAGAAAGAAAGAAAGAAAGAAAGAAAGAAAGAAAGAAAGAAAGAAAGAAAGAAAGAAAGAAAGAAAGAAAGAAAGAAAGAAAGGAAAGAAAGAAAGAAAGAAAGAAAACTGGTTCTGGTTCCTCCCAGTTAGTTTTCCCCCTCCTCTCTCAACCACTCAAACCACACTGCTTCCTTTACTCATGTGATTCCCCTCCCCTCCCCACCATCCCCTTATGGCTTTCTTTTGTTTCCTTGTCTGTCTGGTGTCAGGAAGAATCTGGACAGGAAAACCTAAATGAAAACTCTGGTGATGATAGACAAAGGAGTGGGGGAGGGGTGGTCAGAGAAGCTGGGAGGCAGAGAACAGAAGAGAAACTAGCAGGTCCTCCTATCTGACTGCATCCTTTCACCTACTTGCTTTGCCTTAGCTACTACATCCATTTCCCCAAGTCACTTACAGTCCAGCCACGATCCTGGTCACTCTGGTACTGCACCAAGTGTTGTAAACAGTGATCAAAATATCTGTTGTCCCACCTCAGTTCCAGCTGAGATTCACTCAGGTCGTGAAGTGTTAGATTCTCTGGAGCCCAAGGGATCACTGGAAATATGTGTGTATGTGTGGTTATTCCCTTGGCCTACACAAGTGGGGATCTTCAAGGTAGCACCTTTTATGCCTCCTCCTTTCCCCATCCATTTCCACGTGTACAACAATGGGGGAACACCACACCTTTCATCCCACAGGCCTCCCACTTATTTCCAGATTACCCAGATTTTGCAGTGCCAGCCTCCGTGTGACCAATCTCTTGGGTTTCTGAGGGTCCTGGAGCCGAACAACAAATGTTTCATAGAGATGGATTTCTTCTTTTTGAAACCAACAGCCAGAAGTGATGTCTTCTGCGAACAAATAGTGGCCACACTCCTGGAAGGTATTATTATCAGAGTTCTTGTACCTAGAGACAGATTGGAAGGAAGAGGCATCATGGGGTAAACTTCCCTAGCCTCACCTGGTCCGAACTGACATATAATTTATCCCATGAGAAACTAATGGGGTGCCTGGGAGACACACCTTTCTTGGTCCCCATGCTGTTTCTCTCATCTGGTTCACCTCCCCATTTGGTTTCCTTCCCTATGCAACCCCCTCTTCCCTTCACATACAAATAATGCAGAGTCAGGTTGGTAGGCTGGGGCTCAGAGCTGCTGTTCCAAGTGCAATTCATGTACTCCACATTGAACACAAAGCACTGAACTTCTGGGAGAGGCAAGGTGGAAACACTGAGGGATTCAGGAGCCATAGAATTCGAGGAGAGATCTAGCTTGGAGAGAGAATAAAGTAGGAGAGGAAAACAGAAGAAAATAATTGTCAGAAGAAGGAGCATGAAAAAAAAAGAAAGAAGAAGGAGCATGAAAGGTAACCCCTTTTTATAAATAGAGATAACAAAAAACAAAGATAATAAAAATAAGCTTGATGCAAGTGAGTCACACCCGTAATCCTAGCTACTCAGGAGGCTGAGAGCTGAGGATCATGGTTCGAAGCCAGCCATGGCAGAAAAGTCCATGAGACTCATTTCCAATTAACCACCAAACAAATCCAGAAATGGAGCTGTGGCTCTAGTGGTAGAGTGCTAGCCTTGAGCAAAAGAAGCTCAGGGACAGTGCCCAGGCCGTGAGTTCAATCCTCAGGACCAGCACCAAATATATAGATATAAATATAATTAAAAACAGAAATGAAGGAACAGTAGTGTAAGGCAATGAACCCTTCCCCTAGCCCTCCCTCTCTTCTCCAATTCTGCCCACATTGTTGTAATGACCAGATTTCTCTACAACCCCTCCCCATAGCTTCCCTCTCTCCAACCCCCTTCTGGCCTCAGATTTCCCACCAGCTGTGGCGTCTTCATTCCCACTAGGCTTGAGGACTGTGGAGTTCAGCCCCACCCCCAGCAGAGGCAGCTGCAGGAGTAAGAGGGGTTTCAGTAGCAGTGATGGCTTCAACATGGCGTTTGCAATTCTTTTCCTGGGTGTAGTCTGTGTCGGGAACCTAGGCCTCTCACCCACTACCCTTCCCCACCCACACATTTCCTTCTGTCATAATTTCCGGTGGAAAGAACCTTAGAAACCAGGCTTTTACAAGGGGTGTGGCAAAAAGGTTCAGTGATACAGTCAAATTCCTCTGGGGCACTGGGTGCTGCTGTAAGGTGGCTTTGAGACTAAGTTGATATGTCAAAGATTTAAGAATCCTCTGACCACAGGAGTTTAAGATCTAAGGTTCATGGTTCAAAGCTAGCCTGGGCAGGACAGACTGTGGGACTTTTTTCTCCAATAAACTACCAAAAAAACCTGGAAGTGGAGCTATGGCTCCAGTGGTAGTCTTGAGCAAAAAAGCAGCTTAGGGCCAGCGCACAGGCCCTGCATTCAAACTCCAGAACTGGAAAAAAAAAAAAAACAGCTGGAAGTGAAGCTGTGGCTCAACTGGTAGAGCACTAGCCTTGAGCAAAAAGCTCAGGGACAGTGCCCAGGCCCAGAGTTCAAGCTCCAGGACAAGCACAAAAAGAAAAGTAGGCCAGGTGCTGTTGGCTCAGGTCTGTAATCCTAGCTACTCAGGAGGCTGAGAACTGAGAATCGTGGTTCAAAGCCAGCCCAGGCAGGAAAGTCCATGAAACTTATCTCCAATTAGCCATCAGAAAACTGGAAGTGGTGCTGTGGCTCAAGTGGTAGAGCGCTATCCTTGAGCTGAAGAGCCCAGAGTTCAAGCCCCACCACCGACAAAAGAAAAAAAAATGGAAAGGGAAAAGGGAAGGGAAGGAAGAAAGAAAAGAAGAAAGAAAAGAATCTGCTGACCATTAAATTCTGACCATTAAATCCTGGGGAAGTGCTCTGTCGCTCTGTCTCTGTCTCTGTCTCTCTGTCTCTGTCTCTGTCTCTCTGTCTGTCTCTGTCTCTCTCTGTCTCTGTCTCTGTGTCTGTCTCTGTCTCTGTCTCTGTCTCTCTCTCTCTCTCTCACACACACACACACACACACACACACACACACACACACACACACACACACACACACACACACACACACACACACACACACACACACACACACACACACACACACACACACACACACTCTTGGGCTTAAATTTACGGCCAGGCACTGTCCCTTAGCTTTTTTTTTGCTCAAAGCTATAGTTCTAGTATTTGAGCCACAGCTCCCCTCCTGGCTTTTTGGCGATTAATTGGAAATAAAAGTCTCCCTTGGATTTGTTTACCTCAGCTGTCTTCTGGCTTTTAACCATGATCCTCATATCTCATCCTCTTGAGTAGCTAGGATTACAAGCATGAACCACTGACACTAGTTCAGAGCATCTTCTCCTCTAAATCATTATCTTTTATACTGGAGGATTTGGACACCCTTCCCACCCATTTTATGCTTCATTGGTTCAGTCACCATTAAATCTGTCAAAACCAGGTGCTGGCAGCTGACACCTGCAATCCTAGCTACTCAGGAGGCTGAGATCTGTGGATCAAAGTTCAAAGCCACCCCAGGCAATAAAGTCTGAGAGACTTTTATCTCCAATTAACCATCAGAAAACCAGAAGTAGCTCTCTAGCTCAAAATGGTAGAGCAGTAGCCTTGAGCAAAAAAGCTCAGGAACAGCTCCCAGGCCTTGAGTTCTCAAGCTTATCAACAAAAAATAAATCTCTTTTCAAGTTCAACTTTCTCAAAAGGGTGGAAAATACTAGGTTGGCTCATGTGGGCACATATATATCTATCTTTCCTCTAACCTAATCTGAACTGGAATACCTACATTAGCTGCTGTCTGAGCTAGGTCCTTGTTGACATAGGTGAGATCTGACTTCAAAATGGAGGACCAACAGTATTAGCTGAAATCTCCCCAACTTTTTTTTATTTTGGTCGGTCGTGGAGCTTGAACTCTGGGCCTGGGTGCTGTCCCCTCAGCTCTTCAGCTCAAGGCTAGCGCTCTACCACTTGAGCAACAGCGCCACTTCTGGTTTTCTGGTGGTTAATTGGGGATAAGAGTTTCATGGAGCTGGGAAGATAGCTCAGCGGTAAAGTGCATGCCTTGCAAGCATGAGGCCCTGGGTTCGATTCCTCAGCACCACATAAACAGAAAAAGCTGGAAGTGGCACTGTGGCACTAGCCTTGAGCTGAAGAGCTGAGGGACAGGGCCCAGACCCAGAGTTCAGGCCCCGTGACCGGCAAAAAAAAAAAAAAAAAAAAAAAAAAAAAGAGTCTCATGGACTTTCCTGCTCTGGCTGGCTTTGAAGCGTGATCCTCAGATCTTAGCCTTCTGAGTAGGTAGGATTACAGGAGTGAGCCACCGGCACCCGGCTGATCTCCCCATCTTTCCCCTCCTACTTCTCCCTCTTCTTTTTTGATCTCCCCATCTTTCCCCTCCTACTTCTCCCTCTTTTTTTTGGGGGGGGTCTGGTCATGGGGCCTCTGGGCCTGGGTGCTGTCCCTCAGCTCTTCAGCTCAAGGCTAGCACTCTACCACTTGAGCCACAGCACCACTTCCGGCTTTTTTCTTTTTGCTTATGTGGTGCTGAGGAATGGAATCCAGGGCCTCAGGCATGCAAGGCAAGTGCTCTACCACTGAGCCACCTTCCCAGCCCCCTCCCTCTTCTTTTATTGGACTGGTCCTACATCTTGAACTCAGTGCCTAGGCACTGTCCCTGTGCTTTTTTTTTTTGCTCAAGACTAGTACTCTACCACTTGAGCCACAGTGTCACTTCTGGGTTTTCTATTTACGTGGTACTGAGGAATTGAACCCAGGGCTTCATGCATGCTTGGCAAGCACTCTACCACTAAGACACATTCCTAGCCAACACTCTACCTTTTGAGCCACAGATCCACTTTGGGCATTTTTGGTAGGTTAGTGGAGATAAGAGTCTCACTGACTTTCCTACCTGGCTGGCTTTCACCCATTATCCTCATCTCAGCCTCCTGAGTAGCTAGGATTATGGCTGTGAGCCACTGGTGCCCTGCTCTGCCTTTCTTTTTGTCTTTCCAATCTCACTTCATGGCATCATCACCCTCTTAATTACCTAGACTTGAAATTTCAAGATCTTCACCACCCTCCCATACCCTGAGAATCCAATTGGCCTTGCTTCTGTGGCATTTCTCCCAGCAGTTTCCTCCTTTCCATTACCACAGCCACTGTGCTAAATCGGCCTTTCATTACCTCTAGTCATGAGTATTACCGGAACCCACGAATCTGTCTTCCTTTCTAAAGGCCTTGTGCTCTCTCTCTAATTCATTCTTCATTCTGTAGCTAGATTTACCTTCCCCTGAAACACAGATTATTGGAGAATCTATTTACAGAAATTGTTTATCCAGCCAACATTTATTGAGTCTTTCATATGTGCCGAGTACACTGTTTATGTTCTGGGAACATACAGACAAATAAGACATCCTCATCAATCCTAGATGTTCATAGATAAGCAGGGAACACATAAACAAATAATACAATATAATGTAATATGTTCCACAGAAGCGAGGTAGATATTCTCCAAAGTATATGAGCATCAAAGAGGAAGTAAACTAAATTGACTGAGATGGAGAGAAAAGCTTTACTGAAGAGGTGCTTTTTGAGCAGAATCTGAAAACAAACAAACCAGAAAACAGGGTAGGACATCAGGCAGAGCATTTGACTGAGATCTTGGAAAAAACTGTGTCTTATGGTCTAGGATGTATTAATTTGTGTTGCTATCATAATGGGTTATACCACAAACTGTATATTGTTTAAACAAAAATTCATTTTATCATAGTCCTAGAAGCCAGAAATCTGAAATTGAGGTGTTTTTGTTGTTGAGTTTTGTTTGTGTTTTCTTGAGGCAGGGTTGCACTTTATAATTCAGGCTGGACTTGAACTTGTGATTTTGCTACCTTAACCTCCCTAGTGCTGGGATTAATGACTTTCAACACCATACTCATCTCTGCTCCATGCCCAGCTATGTTTTGTTTTGTTGTTTTGTTTTGTTTGCCAGTCCTGGGACTTGAATTCAGGGCCTGGGCATTCTCCCTCAGCTTCTTTTGCTCAAGACTAGCACTATACCACTTGAGCCACAGCACCACTTCTAGATTTTTCTGTTTATGTGGTACTGAGGAATCAAACCCAGAGCTTCATGCATAGTAGGCAAGCACCTTACAACTGAGACACATTCCCAGCCCCCCAGCTATATTTGTTTGCTTGTTTTTCTTAGGTGCTTGCTGGCAGCTCAGATGCATAATCTAGAAGGCTGAAATCTGGAGAATAGAAGTTCAGGCCAACCCAGGTAGAAAAATTCAGTAGACTCAATTTCCAAAATAGCTAGCAAAAAGATGGCCGATTCGGTGCTGGTGGCTCACTTTTTTTGGGGGGGGGGCAGTCCGGTATTGGGGCCTGAACTCGGCCTGGGCGCTGTCCCTCAGCTCTTCAGCTCAAGGCTAGCACCCTACCACTTGAGCCACAGCACCACTTCCGGCTTTTTTCTTATGTGGTGCTGAGGAATCGAACCCAGGGCCTCAAGCATGCAAGGCAAGAGCTCTACCGCTGAGCCACCTTCCCAGCCCTCTATCTCTGTCTTTACATCATCTTTACCCTGGGTCTTCTTTACCCTTTTTTCTCTTCTAAGGAGATTTGTCATTTATAAATTTTCAGTGTATATAACTTTTTAGAAGCCACCATTTAACTCATGAGGAAGAAAATTTTCTAGCTTTAGATTGTTTAACATGTAAATAAATTGAAAAAAAAAAATAAAAAAAACTAGGGTTAGCCTTCCATTCCAGCCAGATTGGACACATCTTATGTTCTTACTCTGACTGGATTTAGCCTCTCCTTAACTTTCTGTGGTTTAAAATCCTTCAAGGCTACATACTCATTAGAATGGCTCAATTCAATAACACTGACAACACTAAAGCTGGCAAGGAAGTGGATTAGGAAGTGTCATTCCTTTTTTTTTTTTTTGTCAGTTGTGGGGCTTGAACTCTGGGCCCGGTGGCTGTCCCTCAGCTCTTCAGCTCAAGGTAAGTGCTCTACCACTTCAGCCATAGTGCCACTTCCAGTTTTCTGAGTGGTTTATTGGAGATAAGAGTCTAATGGCCTTTCCTGCCTAGGCTGGCTTTGAACCGTGATGCTCAGATCTCAGCCTCTTGAGTAGCTAGGATTACAGGCATGAGCCACTGGTGCCTGGCTGTCATTCTTTATTGGTGACAATGGAAGGCTCTGAGTTCATTCCCAGAAAGTGAAGAGGAGGAAGGATGTAGAGGGTAAGGGATAGAAAGGAGGTAGGGGAGAAGAAAGGAAGGGGAAAATATTTTCTGATGTATCAGTCAATCCCTCAGTTGTAATAAGTGCTCTGTTGTCAGTCAGAATGAAGTTTGCTTGGAGGGGAGAGGGATATTGGTGCTCAATAAAACAAATGTTACCACCTCCAATGTATTGCTCTCCGCAATGAAGCAATCAATTTTTCTCTCCCTTGTAATTCAATAGCACTTAGTTGTTCTCTTTGTTATTTTCTTCTTCTTCTTTTTCTTCTGGTTGTTATCTATTTGTTTATTGAAACAGTCTCACAATGTAGCATTGGCTGACATCAACTCTTTGATCCTCCTTCCTCAGCTCCTTCAGTACTGAGATTATAGAGTATAACACTACACCTAGTTTTGTTACTTTTATTAGGCCACCCGGGCTGTAGTTTCTCTCAAAAAAAAAAAAAACTACTAATACTATAAAATAGAACATTAGTTCTGAAATCAGGAAAGAAGCCTTAGCTCCAGCTCTCTTATTTGGTATGTGTATAAAATTAGCTGAGGGAATCTTCACTCTAAAAATCAGCTTCATGTATCTACAAAACAGTGATGGGGTGTTTGTGCAGATAAAGTCTGAAAAGTATGTTACTGTAGGTACCTCTTACACTAGTGCAATGGTTCTTTACTGGACTTCAAACACATTTTGGGGATCCATGGATGCCCTGCTCTGTGGCGTCTGTGAATCTCCCTGGAAAGTAATGCTTGTATAAATATTTTTCTGGAAAGATGGCCTATACTTTCCCTTGGCATTTTTTTGGGGGGGGGTTGGTTGTGGGGCCTGAACTCCGGGCTTGGGCGCTGTCCCTCAGCTCTTCAGCTCAAGGGTAGTGCTCTAGCACTTGAGCCACAGCGCCACTTCCGGATTTTTTTCTTTTTGCTTATATGGTGCTGAGGAATCGAACCCAGGGCCTCAGGCATGCAAGGCAAGCGCTTTACCACTGAGCCACCTTCCCAGCCCTCCCTTGGCATTTTTTTTTAAAAAAGATGGAATCTCCCTAGGTACCTCTCCAGGCTGGCAATCATTCTGTCTCAGTCTCCTAGGTGTAGTGATTATAAATGTCAGTCACAGGTTAACACCTCCTCTGAAGGTTTCCAAGATGCTTTAAAAGATTAGCAAAAGAAAAGGCGAAAAGGATTAGGAATCTTCAACTTCCAGACACTTCAAAAGGTACTTTCTCATGCATGCATGGTTTCTAATGTTTACAACCAACCTTACAAGTATTAACATACCCATTATTCAGATGCAGGAAGTAGTAAGTGTTTTGAAAAAAGTAGAGTTAGTAACCTATTCAAACATTACAACACATCTGCTCGCGGCCAATAACTGAGTTAGAGGTTGGGAACTTGGTTCTAGTCAAAGTTGGCTATCACAGCTGCATCCCCAATTACAGGTCTGGACCTCCAGCTCCAGTACAATACATCGATCAAAGAGGTCCCTAAATTCTCCTAGAGTGAAATTCACTTTCGGTTGGTAGGGCGGAAAGCTCCTGAGGCGCGGGACTCCGCCCCACGCCGGGGCAGACCACGCCCCCTCTGCAGTCAGTATTGTCCGAAGGTTCCCAGCGTCCCTCGGATGGCCTCGGTAGTTTCCGGTAAAAATCGAGAGTTTCTAACGTGTCCCCTAGTTGTCTCTCGGCCGCCGTCCTCTCAACTGCCACCTCCTTTTCCCTCCTCCTTTTCCTCCTCTTTTCCCCCTCCCCTCCCCCTCCCCAGGCCCGGCCCTGCTGGCGCCTTTGGCACTACGGGCTGGGCAAGATGGCGGCTTTCGGGATCTTAAGCTACGAACACCGGCCACTAAAGAGGCCACGGCTGGGGCCTCCCGATGTGTACCCTCAGGACCCCAAACAGAAAGAGGTGCGTTTAAAATGTCGGGCTCCGCTAGGGCTGGGAACCGGTGATTAGCCTGAGGGGAAGCATTGACAGTTGTACGGGGGAGGGGGGGGGTGTGGGGCGGGGCGATTAGGTGAGAGCAAAAGTCCCGGAAGGCAGGGGGAGTGTAAAGTGGGCCAGTGTGGAGGTGAGCCCGGGCCCAGCCCGGGAATCCCTTGGTATGACTAGGGAATGATGTCGAGGGCCGCGCCTGAGGCGCCCCCTTCTACACACAAACCTAAGAAAGTTATGTGAGGCTGCCCGCGAGGGAAGTGATGTTGAGGGTGTGCTGGGTGGTTGAGAATTTTAGTGATTATGGGGGTGAGGGTGGGGTCCAAATGAATATAAGGACCCAGCTTTAAATAACAACCTGTTCTTCTCTGAAGAAGTCTCCTCCCTTTCTCCCTTGTTCCTATCTCTTCTACCCTCTTCCCACGGAAGGGAAAAAAAAGCTAAAATGCTGTTTTCCTTCCTCAGGATGAACTGACGGCCTTGAATGTAAAACAAGGTTTCAATAATCAGCCTGCTGTCTCTGGGGATGAACATGGTAGCGCCAAGAATGTCAACTTCAATCCTGCCAAGGTGAGATCACCCCTGCCAGGCTGAAAGAAAAGACTGAAGAAGCTCAAAGGCCCTGGGTTGGGAAAACTTCAAGGGAAAACCTAAATGGCTGAGTTTGACTTCATAATCCATTACTACCATATTAACATTTACCCATCAAAAGCAAAATCATCTGTCCATTCTTCCCACCCTGAGGTGCAAATTTCTTCCCTCAGATCAGTTCCAACTTCAGCAGCATTATTGCAGAGAAGTTACGTTGTAACACCCTCCCTGACACTGGTCGCAGGAAGCTCCAAGTGAACCAGAAAGACAACTTCTGGCTGGTGACTCCAAGATCCCAGAGTGCTATTAACACCTGGTTCACTGATCTGGCTGGCACCAAACCACTCACACAGCTAGCTAAGGTGAGGAACTGTCTCCTGTTCTCTAGATCAAGGAGAGAGTGTGGGTGAGATCTCACTCTTTGTGATGTCCAATCCAGGTCCCCATTTTCAGTAAGAAGGACGAAGTATTTGGGTACTTAGCCAAATACACAGTGCCTGTGATGCGAGCTGCCTGGCTCATTAAGATGACCTGTGCCTACTATGCAGCAATCTCTGAGACGAAGGTTAAGAAAAGAAATGCCCTTGGCCCCTTCATTGGTGAGTAACCCCTAACATCAGGAATACCACTGCTGACCTTAAGGAGGGACAGAAAAATCCTTAGAATCATTCTCTTTCCTAATCTGTATTTCTTGCTTCTGTTTGTGTCTTGGATTTACCCAAATAATAAACATCAAGTCAGTTGATTACCTCAGTGTATTCACGTACTGTGTTACAAACATGACCAGCACATGGACTCTGCCCTTAGGATCTCAATAGGAATATACCAAGATATATGTTCAAGTAGTATAATTAAATGTAGAAAGCAGTAAGTATCCAAAGAGGATTCAAGAGATTCTTTGAGACTTTGGTGGACAGAAAGATTACTTTCTCTTGTGAATACCTGGAAGACTTTGGAAAGATGATGGCATTACTTTGTTTTATTTTTACTATTTATTATTTTAATTTTTGTCTGTCATACGTCTTGAACTCAGTACTTCAGCACTGTCCCTGAGCCTTTTTGCTCAAGTCTAGCACTTTACCACTTTGAGCCACAGGACCACTTCCAGTTTTCTGGTAGTTAATTGGGGGTGTCTCTCACAGACTTTCTTACCTAGGCTGGTTTCAAACTGTGATCCTCAGATCTCAGCCTCCTGAATAGCTAGGATTATAGGTGTGAGTCACCAGCACCCACTATATTTGTTTATTTTTTAATTTTTATTGTTATAAAGCTTATGTACCGAGTGTTACTGTTTCATTTATGTATTTTAGAAATTATCTTTTGTATAAGTAGTTGAATATATTCAACAAAGCATTTTATGAACACAATGTATCTCGAACAATGTAATCACTTTCCTCACTCTCCCCCACCCCTCTCAACTGCGCCCCTTGCGGGAGATGATGGCATTTACCCCGAGGCTAAGAAGAAGAGTAGAATTCAGAACTTTGATAAGGGCTGAGTGAGTACAAGGCCCAGATGGTAGGTAGAGCACCTAGGCAGCAAATGTGAGGCCCTGCCTGTGTTCAAACCTCAAAATGCCAAAAACTAAAAATTTAAAAATAGTCTTTTAAAGGCTGGGGTATGGCTTAAGTAGTAGAGTACCTGTCTAGAATTGTGGTGGTTATACATAGAGATAGAGGACAGAAGGGTAGTATCAAAAAGGCCACCTTTCAGGTTTTTTTTTTTTGGGTCCAGTCATGGGGCCTGAACTCTGGGCCTGGGCGCTGTCCCTCAGCTCTTCAGCTCAAGGCTAGCGTTCTAGCACTTGAGCCACAGCGCCACTTCCGGCTTTTTTCTTTTTGCTTATGTGGTGCTGAGGAATCGAACCCAGGGTCTCATGCATGCAAGGCAAGTGCTCTACCACTGAGCCACCTTCCCAGCCCTACCTTTCCGTTTTTCATTTAGAATGGACTCAGATCATCACCAAGTATTTATGGGAACAGCTACAGAAGATGGCTGAATACTACCGACCAGGGCCTGCAGGAAGTGGAGGATGCAGTTCTACTATAGGGCCCTTGCCCCATGATGTAGAGGTGGCAATCAGGCAGTGGGACTACAATGAGAAGCTCGCCATGTTCATGTTTCAGGTAGGGAGGAGGGCAGGTTGTTTGAAGCACTGGAATGGGCCTAATTTTACGCTCTGCCTATGTAGAATAGCATCTACCTGTTACTCTGCTCTGGTTGTGGTTCTCTTTACCATTTCATTTACTTTTTTAAAATTTTTGTCGGTGGTGGGGCCTTAAATCGGGGCCTGGGCACTGTCCCTCTGCTCTTCAGCTCAAGGCTAGTGCTCTACCACTTGAACCACAGTACCACTTCTGGTTTTTTTTTTCTGCATATGTGGTACTGAGGAATTGGACCCAGGGCCTCATGCATGTGAGGCAAGCACTCTACCACTGAGCCACCTTCCCAGCCCCTTTATTTACATTTATATGCCTCAGCTCTGACAGTCCCTGGGCTGAACTAATACTTTTCCTGTCCCTGATACCCATAGGATGGAATGCTGGATAGACATGAGTTCCTGACCTGGGTGCTTGAATGTTTTGAGAAAATCCGCCCTGGAGAGGATGAATTGCTTAAACTGTTGCTGCCCTTACTGCTTCGAGTAAGACCTAGGATTTTGGAGGGCCTAAGGAGGATTTGAGGTAGAGTAAGATGCTAGAGTGGTGGTCCTTGCAGAGAATCAGGAGGTCTGTTGGCCATGTTTTCACAGTACTCTGGAGAATTCGTTCAATCTGCATACCTGTCCCGCCGCCTTGCTTACTTCTGTACCCGGAGACTGGCACTGCAGCTGGATGGTGTGAGCAGCCATTCATCTCATGTTATATCTGCTCAGTCAACAAGCACACTGCCCACCACCCCTGCCCCTCAGCCTCCAACTAGCAACACACCATCAACCCCCTTTAGTGACCTACTTATGTGCCCTCAACACCGGCCTCTTGTTTTTGGCCTCAGCTGTATCCTACAGGTAGGTATTGCGTAGATCCAAGAAATATTAAGAAGTAGCTTGAGAAAGACTAGCGTGCTCATCTGGAGAATGAGGGTGATATCAACATGGAGGTGGGACAAGGCACTGAGTACATTTTCTTGGAGATTATTGCTTCCCAATGATGTGTTAATCCTGATTTGGGGGGATTTTTGTCAGCCTCTCATAGAACTAAATAGTAGAATCAAAGCCTCTCAGGGTAAGATGCTGAGTATGGTGAGGCATGCTTTCAATACCAGCACTTGGGACACTGAGGCAAGATGATCATGGATTTGAGGCCAGCATGGGCTAAATAGTGAGATCCCTCCAAAGGAAAAAAAAAGGAGAGAAAGGGAAAGAGGAGGGAGGGAAAGAACAAAGGTAAAAGGAAGGAAGGAAGAAAGAAGAAAGCAGGTGAATAGAGGGAATCAGTGATGGGCAATATATGCCTTAGGATAACCTAAGGGTTAGATCTTTTTTTTCTTTTTGCCAGTCCTGGAGCTTAAACTCAGGGCCTGGGTGATGTCACTGACCTTTTTGCTCAAGACTAGAACTATATCACTTGAGCCTCTGACTCCAATGCTGGCTTTTTTAGTAGTTAATTGGAGATAAGAATCTCACAGATTTTCATGTTCAGGCTGGTTTCGAGCTGCAGTCTTCAGATCTCAGCCTCCTGAGTAACTAGGTTTCTATGTATGAGCCACTACTACTCGGCCCTAAGGGTTAGATCTTTTAATGGGATTCTAGAAAAATCACCATGGTAACTTACTTTGACTTACTTAGCTGTTTCTATTTGGCAGACCATTCTCCTGTGTTGTCCTAGTGCCCTGGTTTGGCACTACTCACTAACTGACAGCCGAATTAAGACTGGCTCACCACTTGACCACCTGCCTATTGCCCCTTCCAACCTGCCCATGCCAGAGGGCAACAGTGCCTTTACTCAGCAAGTAAGTCTGACCACTATCCTGATCCTCTCAGATTGAGATATGAAAAACAAATTACTTTTCCAGACATAGTTATTCTGGTTTTGTTTTTATTTTTGGTTGGTTGTGGGGCCTGAACTCTGGGCCTGGGCACTGTCCTTCAGCTTTTCAGCTCAAGACTAGCACTCTACCACTTGAGCCACAGCGCCACTTCCGGTTTTCTAGTGGTTATTGGAGATAAGAGTTTTATGTAGGGGCTGGGAATGTGGCTCAGTGGTAGAGTGCTTGCCTAGGATGCATGAAACCCTGGGTTCGATACCTCAGTACCACATTCACAAAAAAAGGCCAGAAGTGGCGCTGCGGCTCAAGTGGTAGGGCACTAGCCTTGAGCACAAGAAGCTCAGGGACAATGCCCAGGCCCTGAGTTCAAGTCCCAGGACTGGCAAAAAAAAAAAAAAAGAGTTTCATGCACTTTTCCTGCTTGGGCTGGCTTTGAACTGTGATCTTCAGTTCTCAGCCTTCTGAGTAGCTAGGATTACAGGCATGAGCCACCAGTGCCTGGCTAAGCCTTCTTTTTTGATATTGCAGGTCCGTGCAAAGTTGCGTGAGATTGAGCAGCAGATCAAGGAGCGAGGACAGGCAGTTGAGGTTCGCTGGTCTTTTGATAAGTGTCAGGAAGCCACTGCAGGTGGGTGTCGGAGGACGTATGTTTGAGGAAAGGATGGGGTGATAAGGACATAGACTTCTGAGAGTTGGAATGTGTGAGTTCTCTAGTTAAATCTTCTTTACTGTTTGTGTTCCTTAGGCTTCACCATTGGACGGGTGCTCCATACTTTGGAAGTGCTGGACAGCCATAGTTTTGAGCGCTCTGACTTTAGTAATTCACTTGACTCTCTTTGTAACCGAATCTTTGGGTTAGGGTCTAGTAAGGATGGACATGAGGTGAGCAGAATTTTACTCATCCATTAGAAAGAATGATATTATATCATTTGCATAGAAATGGAAGGTCTTGTAAAAAATCATATTAAATGAATTAAGTCAGGCCCAGAGAGACAAAGGTTGCATTTTTCCATCATATGTAGAAGCTAGAATTAGTTTATAAACATGTAAGTAAATACATTGGGTGGTACACAAGTGTATACAGATGTATTAACTGAAATATTGCAGTATTAAGGGAGAGCTCAAATAATGTAATTTCTTAGAGAAGCAAAGTAAATGTTCAACAAAATAAATACCAGGAAATGGGTGTTTGAAAGGAGTAGGGCCAAGGGGAGGGGAGTATATGAATGAAGAAGAGAAGTAGGAGGGGAGAGAATACAGCCAAGAATTCAGCGTGGGAAGGTGGCTCAGTGGTGCTTGCCTCTCATGCATGAGGCCCTGGGTTTCACGTTCCATTCCTCAGCACCACATAAGCAGAAAAAGCCACAAGAGGCACTGTGGCTCAAGTGATAGAGCGCTAGCCTTGAGCTGAAGAGCTGAGGGACAGTGCCCAGGCCCAGAGTTCAGGCCCCATGACCAACAACAACAACAAAAAAGAATTCAATGTGTATTCTACAAAATTAAGAAAAGTAAGGGAAGGTGTGGGTTCGTAGGGACAGGTAAGAATGTTAAAAGAGTGATATTGATCAAGACACACTATATTCATAAACTGCCTTGTTAAGAGGCAACTACTTAAAGATAACTTTAGAAGAAGAAAGCACAAAAACATTGCAAGGGCAGTAGTATGTATGATGAGGCATGGAAGCCAGAGAATTTCTGTACATAATGGGGCTCAGCCTTGAAGAAATTGGAGTTCAATTCTTTGTCCCTTGTCCCTATCTTCCTCTGGTTACAGATCTCTGATGATGATGCTGTGGTATCCTTGCTATGTGAATGGGCTGTCAGCTGCAAGCGCTCTGGACGGCATCGTGCTATGGTGGTAGCCAAGCTCCTGGAGAAGAGACAGGCAGAAATTGAGGCTGAGGTCTGGGACAGAGAAAGGGGAATAAGATTGGCCAATGGGAAGGAGTTTAACTGAGTTTTGAGAGCTCAAAGATTATTGAGGTGGTAGTGGGACTGAAGTTGAATGTGGGAGAACAGGTTAAAGAAGTGGTAGGGAGCCAAGCATGGTGGTACATACCTGTAACCTGGGAGACCGAGAAAGGAGGATCATGAATTCAAGGCCAGTTTGAGCTAGAAAGCAAGACCTTGTCTCAAAAATAACTCAAAACAATGACAACAACAAAAGACACGGGAAGAGAAAACAACAGAGAGTGTTGTGTGTGTCTGAAATACCATAGTAAAATATCTTGGTGTAATTAATATACCATAAAAATGAACAACAGGCTGGGTGCCAGTGGCTCACACCTGTAATCCTAGCTACTCAGGAGGCTGAGATCTGAGGATTGCAGTTCAAAGCCAGCCCAGGCAGGAAAGTCCGTGAAACTCTTATCTCCAATAAGCCACCAGAAAACCGGAAGTGGCTGTAGCTCAAGTGGTAGAGCACTAGCGTTGAGCTGAATTGCTGAGGGACAGAGCTCAGGCCCAGAGTTCAAGCCCCATGACTGACAAAAAAAAAAAGAACAACAGGAAAGCAAAACAGGCTGTGATGGGGTTGGTGATACTAACAGAAGGTGGGGAGGACTAACTAGGAGGGTGAACAAAGGTAAGTATGGCCATAATTTATTTGCATACATGGAAATAGATTAAACCTGTTGAAATTGTTTTAAGGAAGAGAGAGGATAAGGGAGAGTGAAGTCAATTTGGACTGATAGTGAAATCAATTCCCATGGATAAGGGATACATTGTATACATGTGCAGAAATGTTACAACTGTACAAGGAATGTATGCTACAAAAAAGAAACAAATAAAAGAAAGTGATAGGGAACCTACAGGCAATGTTAAGGCCCTGAATTAGATAGGTGCTGAACAGTTTCTGGCTTGAAAAGAGATCCAAGGCTCTAGTTGGGAGGTGACAAAGAAAATGGCGTTCAGAGGGGGAATAGATGTAAAAGGTGTGTCTTGGAGACGACACAACTTATACTTCAAGGGTTACACCTCAAGGAGTGAAGAAATGGGGAAAAGTCAATCATGAATTTGTTCTCTTGTAGCGTTGTGGAGAATCTGAAGCAGCAGATGAGAAGGGGTCCATTGCCTCTGGTTCCCTTTCTGCTCCCAGTGCTCCCATTTTCCAGGATGTCCTCCTGCAGTTTCTGGATACCCAGGCTCCTATGCTGAGTATGAGCACCTGCCGCCTTCTAGTTCTTTTGCTTAGATTCATTTACTACAACCACTGCTATAACAAATGATAGAAATATGTTTTCTATCTTGGACTCAATGTAGAATGATTTGTAGACTTGAGTCTAGTTCCAGATGATTTTACAGTGTAGCAGAAAAGAATAAAAACAAGGACATGTGATTGTAATGTTTTCTCTGTATAATAACAGAGATGCTGTGTTCCTTATTGAGATGTTGTGTGGGGTGGGGCATAAGGTGAGGTAGGCAACCCTACAGTGTTGCCCTCAACAGTTTCTAGAATTTAGGGGGATTATTCCTAAAATTGACTCAAGGAGGTTCTTCTCGGAGATATATGCTCGGGAAACACTGAGCCTCAGATATGTGTCTTTCTCTGTCCCCTTTTGTGCCCTGCTAATTTATCTCTTCTCATTCCCTCTTTCCAGCCGATCCTCGAAGTGAGAGTGAACGGGTAGAATTCTTTAATTTGGTACTGCTGTTCTGTGAACTGATTCGACATGATGTTTTCTCCCACAACATGTACACTTGCACTCTCATCTCCCGGGGTGACCTTGCCTTTGGAGCTCCTGGTCCCCGGCCTCCATCTCCCTTTGATGATCCTACAGATGACCCAGAGCGTAAGGAGGCAGAAGGTAGCAGCAGTAGCAAGCTGGAGGTGTGTGGCCTTTCCCTTTCCCTTCATTATTCTGTGTGTGTGTGTGTGTGTGTGTGTGTGTGTGTGTGCGCCTGTGTATCTGTACACACACATACATACTAATGCACACAGCTAAACTGGTAATAATAGGGCTTGAACTCAAGGGTTGGGCTCTCGTAGCTTTTTGAACGTAAGGCTTAAGGCTGATGTTCTACCAGTTAATTGAAGATAAGAATCTCTTGGACTTTTTATTTTTTTGTCAAGGCTGCTTCAAACTTTGATTCTCGGATCTCAGCATTTGAGAAGCTAGGATTACAGGCATGAGCCACCAGCACCCAACTTCACTGTTCATTTTGACATTCCCATCTTCATGGCCCCCAGAAGCCTCTGAGTCTCTTGCCCAAGAAGGATAATATTTCTTAGCACTTCACAGTTTTTCCACAATCACTCTCATGTGAGATTTTTCACTTGGTCTTCATATCAGCCTTATGAAATACTCTTATCTTGCAAGTGACTGAACAAGGCTTAAATCCAGCATCCAGGCCTTCTCTAGTCTCCTCTTTCCAGTAGTTTGTAGATTGTGAAGAGTAGATACCTGAGACTAAAACAACTTTGCTTACGTTTTTTTGCCCTCAGGACCCTGGGCTCTCCGAATCTATGGACATTGACCCTAGTTCCAGTGTGCTCTTTGAAGACATGGAAAAGCCTGATTTCTCAGTAAGTTAGATCCTGAGCATAGAAGAATTCAACTCCTAGACCCTTCCATTCTGTCTATTTTACATTATGTTATTATTTTTTTGGTCGGTCCTGGGGCTTGAACTCTGGGCTTGGGTGCTGTCCCTGTGCTTGAGCCACATCGCCACTTCAGTTTTCTAGTGGTTTATTGGAGATGAGTCTCACGGACTTTCCTGCCTGGGCTGGCTTTGAACCGAAATCCTCAGATCTCAACCTCCTGAGTAGCTAGGATTACAGCCATGAGCCACCGGTGCCCGGCTTATATTATTTTTTGTTTATGTGGTACAGAGGAATTAAACCCAGGGGCCTCATGCATGTTAGGTGAACAATCTACCACTAAGCCACATACATTCCCAGCCCCTATTGCACCTCTTTTTGGAATCTCTTTATGCTCCCTCATCCCCTGTTTTTTTTTTTTTTCTAAATGTTCTGCTCTTTCAAATCTCTTAGCTCTTCTCTCCTACTATGCCATGTGAGGGGAAAGGCAGCCCATCCCCTGAGAAACCTGATGTTGAAAAGGAGGTGAAACCTCCACCCAAGGAGAAGATAGAAGGGACCCTTGGAGTTCTTTATGACCAGCCACGACACGTGCAGTATGCCACACATTTTCCAATCCCCCAGGTATTGTTCCCTAATAGCTTTCTGACCATCTCTTTTGAACCCAGATAGCTATCTAAGGAATTTGCTGAGGGACTGGAAACAATTCCTGAGGGTGCTGCAGGGTGTGTTGGGAAGGGGCTTGAGCATGGTGGTGCTGCGGGATATGAAACATGCTCTTAGGAGGGCAAGTAGACCTGTACTAGAGTCTGACAAGTGCCACTGGGACACAGGAGGAGTCATGCAGCCATGAGTGCAACCAGCGGTTGGTCGTATTGTTTGGGGTGGGAAAGCAGCGAGATGATGCCCGCCATGCCATCAAGAAAATTACCAAGGATATCTTGAAGGTTCTGAACCGCAAGGGGACAGCAGAAACTGGTGGGTTTGAGACTCTTTGAACAGTTATCCCCCAGAGAATTGCCCTAGTCAGTCTTCCCATGCCCAGTGTAGGGAACTCCTCAGTCGTGTCCCAATATCCTGTCTCTTGGAGTCTCCTGAGAGCTCTAGTCCTTTTGAAACTTCCCCCCTCATTCCCCCCCTCTACAGACCAGCTTGCTCCTATTGTGCCTCTGAATCCTGGAGACCTGACATTCTTAGGTACCTCACAGTAAGCCCCATATTGCCCTCTTGCCCTCCCTCCCTCCCTGGGCCCTCTCCTCCCCTCCCTTCCATCCCTGTATATAATCCTCTAAGGTCCACATAGTCTGTGGCCCTCTAATCCTTTGTTTCATTGTCCCTTCCCTTCATCCCCCAGCCCTTCCCCAACCTCCCTTCCCTTTTCCCTTCTTCCTTTCCTCCATCCTTCCCTCTCCCTCCCCCTCTCCCCCCTCCTAAAACCTCCTGTCCATATCCACCCCCTCCCCAGTCCCCAGTCAACTAGTTGTCTTTTTGATTTTGACTCAACTCTTTCAACTGTCCCCTTAGGTGGGGAGGATGGGCAGAAACGCCGACGCAACCGGCCTGAAGCCTTCCCCACTGCTGAAGACATCTTTGCTAAATTCCAGCACCTTTCACATTATGACCAACACCAGGTCACAGCTCAGGTGTGGGCCTAAGTTAGCCCCCATTCCCACATTCTGGTCTTCTGTCCTGTTTTCCTTTCTCTCTTATCTTTTTTTTTTAGTCCTCTGGGCAGGCTAAAGCCTATTGGTCTTATCCCCTCCTACCATCATCCTTTCCTGCTTCTTGGGTTCTTCCCTCCTTCCATTCTCGTCTCATTCTCACTGCCGTTCATTCCCACTGCCCCTTATCAGGTCTCCCGGAATGTTCTGGAGCAGATCACGAGCTTTGCCCTTGGTATGTCATACCACTTGCCTCTGGTACAGCATGTGCAGTTCATCTTCGACCTCATGGAATATTCACTCAGCATCAGTGGCCTCATCGACTTTGCCATTCAGGTGGGAATGTTAGGGGAGATAAGGGTGGAGAAAGGAATTCACAAGGGAAGGAATAGAACTTCCAGCCATTTTTCCTGGCTATTTGGAAGGGCTAAAAGACGAAGCACAGGTGAAATGGAATATCAGTTTTAAGAGTGCAAGGATAAGAGACCTAAGTGTTCCCTGGGGAGACCCAAGAGACAGATTGGAAACTTGGGCACAAACTGCCCTCTCCCCTGTGGAGTTAGTTCATAAAACTCTGTCCTGGAGATTGGTTTGAGTCAAGGACAGTGGCACATGGTAACAAGGCCCTTATGTCCTGAGTGGGCTCTAGCAGGAAGGGATTCAGGCCTGTCCTTTGCCAGGTTTCTCACAGAAAGGCAAAGTTGTGGATAATGTAAGGATCCTCTTCTCATGTCTTGCTTCCATCCACCCTGCTAGCTGCTGAATGAGCTGAGTGTAGTTGAGGCTGAGCTGCTCCTCAAATCCTCCGATCTGGTGGGCAGCTACACTACCAGCCTGTGCCTGTGCATTGTGGCTGTCCTGCGGCACTACCACGCCTGCCTCATTCTCAACCAGGACCAGATGGCCCAAGTCTTTGAGGGGTAAGCCAGAGCTTCAAAGTAACTGCAACACGGGGTTCTGACAAATGCTGATTGGCCTGCTTGTTACTGAGGTGGGGAAGGTTATCAAGGGCCTTTGTGTCCTGGTCCCTATGTGCCACCAATTGATCCAACCCTAACCGCCCCCCCCCCCGGCCCATCTCTGTTTTTTGTTTTTTGTTTTTGTCTAAGACCGGGACTCGAACTCGGTACCTGACACTTTTGCTCATTGGCTAGTGCTCTACCAACTGAGCCACGCCACCAACCCCCCAACCCTGCCCTCTCATGATAGGCTATGTGGCGTAGTGAAGCATGGGATGAACCGATCTGATGGCTCGTCTGCAGAACGCTGTATCCTTGCTTATCTCTATGATCTGTACACCTCCTGTAGCCATTTAAAGAGCAAATTTGGGGAACTCTTCAGGTAAGAGAGGTAGGAGGTAAGGGATAGAGAGTGGGACCTCCTCCCATCTCCTTCCCATTACCACCCACCTCAGGAGCAGAACACAGCCCATGACCTGCCATCTGTGCAGGGCACTTATGGACTGTGTCCTCCATGTGGCTGCCTAAGAGTGGGCCTTCTTCCTTGCCTTCAAAGGCCCCTCTCTCTTATTCTCACATGGTTCCTTTCCTGCCCAGTCTGCTGTGGCCCAGTGCCCTTTTCTTGTCCCAGTCCCAACGTCCCTACATCCTTCACTCTTTTTTTTTCTTTTTCCCCCTTTTTGGCCATCCCTTACCTCACCAGAATTTCTTTATCACTGTTATTTCCCCAACCCCTGCAGTGACTTTTGCTCAAAGGTGAAGAACACCATCTACTGCAATGTGGAGCCATCAGAATCCAATATGCGTTGGGCACCTGAGTTTATGATTGATACCTTAGAGAACCCGTCAGCTCACACCTTCACCTACACAGGGCTGGGCAAGAGTCTTAGTGAGAACCCTGCTAATCGCTACAGCTTTGTCTGCAATGCTCTTATGCATGTCTGTGTGGGGCACCATGACCCTGACAGGTATGGGATGTTCTTAATGAGGAATAGACATCATGCTCCTGACAGATATTGGGAGGGATAACATACCTGGGAGGTATTATACCCTTGATTATTACTTAGGCAGAGCTGAAAAATGAATGACTCTAAGGTTTTGTGGAGAAAGGCTTTTCCTAAGAGCATTTGTACTTTTCTCTAGGGTGAATGACATCGCAATCTTGTGTGCAGAGCTGACTGGCTACTGCAAGTCACTGAGTGCAGAGTGGCTAGGAGTACTAAAGGCCTTGTGCTGTTCCTCGAACAATGGCACTTGTGGTTTCAACGATCTCCTGTGCAATGTAGATGTGAGCCTTGGGGTGGGGTTTTTCTGGGGAGTGGAGTAGTTAATGGGCAGAGGTCTGGCAATGATCATCAAAATCATTGTGGAGGGTCAAAGTTGAGTAGAGTGGTGACAGGGTACATTGAGTGGGGGCCCATTCTCCACACCCAGCCATGGTATCTTACTCTTCCTTCTAGGTCAGTGACCTGTCTTTTCATGATTCTCTGGCTACTTTTGTTGCCATCCTCATTGCTCGCCAGTGTTTGCTCCTAGAAGATCTGATTCGCTGTGCTGCCATCCCTTCACTCCTCAATGCCGGTAAACTACCAATCTGCAATCTCTAGAATGTTAGGACCCCACATTTCAGTATGTACCTCATGGCCATCCCTTTTGTGGAATATCCTGCTGAGTCTCTGACCATCACCAGAAAGTCAGTACTTTGGTGCCTCTCAGGCAGGAAGGGGCCTATTTTCTTTCTTACCTTCCTTGCTTGCTTGCTTGCTTGCTTGCTTTGTCAGTCATGGGGTTTGAGCCCTGAGACTGGGCGCTGTCCCTCGGCTCTTCAGCTCAAGGCTAGCGCTTTACCACTTGAGCCACAGCACCACTTCCGGTTCTGGTTTTCTAGTGGTTTATTGGAGGTAAGAGTCTCACAGACTTTTCCTCGACTTTCCTGCCCAGGCAGGCTTTGAACCAAGATCCTTAGATCTCAGCCTCCTGAGTAGCTAGGATTAAAGGCGTGAGCCACCCGGTGCCTGGCTTAATATATATATATATATATATATATATATATATATATATATATATATATTTTTTTTTTTTTTTTTTTTTTTTTTTTTTTTTTTTTTGCCAGTCCTGGGCTTGAACTGTGGGCCTGGGCCCTGTCCCTCAGCTCTTCAGATCAAGGCAAGCGCTCTACCACTTGAACCACAATGCACTTCCAGTTTTCTGGTGGTTTATTGGACATAAGAATCTCACAGATGGGGCTGGGAAGGTGGCTTATTGGTAGAGCGCTTGCCTTGCATGCATGAGGCCCTGGGTTCGATTCCTCAGCACCACATAAGCAGAAAAAAAAAGCCGGGAGTGGCACTGTGGCTCAAGTGGTAGAGTGTTAGCTTTGAGCTGAAAAGTTGAAGGACAGCACCCAGGCCCAGAGTTCAGGCCCACGACTGGACCAAAAAAAAAACAAAACAAAACAAAAAAAAGAATCTCACAGATGCCTGGTGCTGGTGGCTCATTAGAAAACTAGAAGTGGGCCGGGCGCTGGTGGCTCACGCCTGTAATCCTAGCTACTCAGGAGGCTGAGATCTGAGGATCGCGGTTCAAAGCCAGCCCGGGCAGGAGAGACCGTGAGACTCCTATCTCCAATAAACCACCAGAAAACCGGAAGTGGCGCTGTAGCTCAAGTGGTAGAGCACTCGCCTTGAGCTGAAGAGCTGAGGGACAGCGCTCAGGCCCAGAGTTCAAGCCCCACGACCGACAAAAAAAAAAAAAAAAGAAAACTAGAAGTGGTGCTGTGGCTCAAGCGGTAGAGCTGGCTCAAGCGGTAGAGCGCTTGCCTTGAGCTGAAGAGCCCAGGCCCAGAGTTCAAGACCCATGACCAAAAAAAAAAAAAGGACAAACAAAAAAAGAATCTCACAGACTTTCCTGCCCTGGCTGGCTTTGAACCATGATCCTCAAATCTTAGCCTCATGAGTAGCTAGGATTACAGGGGTGAGCCACCCACACCCAGCAGGGGGCCTATTTTCTAACACTACTTTTGTAGCCGTGAGCTTTACATTTGTTTTTTTTTTTTGTTTTTTTTTGTTGTTTTTTTTTGCCAGTCATGGTGCCTGAACTCTTGGCCTGGGCACTGTTCCTCAGCTCTTCAGCTCAAGGCTGGTGCTCTACCACTTGAGCCACAGCACCACTTCCAGCTTTTTCTGCTTATGTGGTGCTGAGGAATCGAACCCAGGGCCTCATGCATGCAAGGCAAGCACTCTACCACTGAGCCACCTTCCCAGCCCTGAGCTTTACATTTGTGTGCATGTGCATGTTTGTACAGTGCTGGAGATTGAACTTATGCTTGCCACTGAGCCAATGCCCCAGTCCCAATGGCCCTTCCATTTTTTGACCTTTCAACTACATGACAATTCTTTGCTCTACCTCTCAGTATTATATTGCCTTTTCTCTTTTCATCTTACTGGTATTCCTCCTTTATGCTCTTTTTCAACATACACACACAGACACACACACATACACACAGAGATGGTGTTAGTTCATTAATTCAGTTCCTCCTTTCCTCTTTACAGGACTGCTTTTTCCATTGCTGGTGCTTCAACACAGGCCCATGCACTCTCCCTAAGCTTTTTCCCCCAAAGCTGGCACTCTACCACTTGAGCCATACCTCTATTTAGCTTTTGGTGGTTAGTTGGAGATAAGAGTATTGTAGATCTTCAAACCAGGATTCTTAGATCTCATCCTCCTGAGTAGCTAGGATTATAGGTGTGGGTCACCAGCAGCTGGCTAGATCTGCTTGTTTTTCTTCCTTTTAGCTTGTAGTGAACAGGACTCTGAGCCAGGAGCTCGGCTTACGTGCCGCATCCTCCTCCACCTTTTCAAGACACCACAACTCAATCCTTGCCAGTCTGATGGAAGTAAGTGACCCTGATTGGAGCTAGGAAGCAGTAGAAAGTGAGGCTTTTCTGTCCCACTGTTTCTATTCTTGCTTCCCCTAACTTCAGCTCCCTCTCCAGACAAGCCTGCAGTCGGAATCCGTTCCTCCTGTGACCGCCACCTGCTGGCTGCCTCCCAGAACCGCATTGTGGATGGAGCTGTGTTTGCTGTTCTCAAGGCTGTGTTTGTACTTGGTAAGGGGGTAGGAAGGGAGTGGTGCCAGAAGTGTGTATAGGGTGGAGTGCCAGCTAAACTACAAGGGGCAGTCTTTTTCCCTCCCGAAGGTGGTCTCTCTGACCTTTGGGGGGGAGAGAGAAGTATTTCTGTCCCATAGAGCATCATTTGGGGGAGTTTCTGCCTCTGTGGGCCAGGGTGGGTTCTCCACACAGTGTTCTGATCTCATTCTGCTCTCCCTATCTCCCACCCGTGAACCACAGGGGATGCGGAACTGAAGGGTTCAGGCTTCACTGTGACAGGAGGAACAGAAGAACTTCCAGAAGAGGAGGGAGGGGGTGGCAGTGGTGGTCGGAGGCAGGGTGGCCGCAACATCTCTGTGGAGACAGCCAGTCTGGATGTCTATGCCAAGTACGTGCTGCGCAGCATCTGCCAACAGGTCAGTCTCACCTTCCTTCCCCCCCACCTCCTAAATGCCTCTGTATAATATAGTCTTGTTTCCCAGCCCATGATCACACCACCTCTCTACTATACATCAGATCCCTTATTCACCCCTCAGCACATCCCTTTTTTCCTGCCTACATGCTGTTTTCCCCCAGTCTCCCTGATTTATCATCTTCCTCAGGAATGGGTAGGAGAACGTTGCCTTAAGTCATTATGTGAAGACAGCAATGACCTGCAAGATCCAGTGTTGAGTAGCGCCCAGGCCCAGCGTCTCATGCAGCTCATCTGTTATCCACATCGACTGCTGGACAATGAGGATGGTGAAAATCCCCAGCGACAGCGCATTAAGCGTATTCTTCAGGTAGGCCAAAGTGATAGGGGTCCTGAAGGAGGCAATGGGTCCCCATTTGGGGAGAAACACTAGGAAATGAGAAGAAGAGAGAAGAGTCAGGAAGAACAACAAAGATGTAGGAGAAAGGGAAGAGGAGAAACAGCTGCAGCATTGTTTCTAGTAAATCCAATATAGCCTATCCTTGAAACTAATGGTTAGGTAACATGCAGCTATCAGGAGGGAGTGCAGCTCAGCAGTGGGAGGCATAGCAAATAGGAGGCCTACTTTTTGGCTTTATATGTTTGACACTTGGGCTGTGATTGAGTAATGGAGTAGTAATAGTGATTACTTATTGAGGATATACTTTGAGCACAGATGCTGCACAGTGCATACATTTTACCATTTGGTCTTTAAAAACCTAGAAGGTGGCTCTGAGTATCTCTGTTTGACCAATGAGGAAATAGGTTTGAAGAGATTAATTAGCTTGTTCAAGGTCACATAGCTAGTAAATTTAGATTCAGTCTGTGAACCTCAGTATGCCTGTACCACCGTGTGTGTGAGTGGGGGGTGTGTGCATGGTCCTGGGGCTTGAACTCAGGGCCTGGGCACATCCTTGAGCTTCTTTTGCTCAGGGCTAGCACTCTACTACTTGAACTCTATAGCTCCATTTCTAGACTTTTTGGTAGGTAATTGGAGATGAGTCTCACAGATTTTCCTGCCCAGGCTGGCTTTGAACTACTATTGTCAGCTTTCAGCCTCTTGAGTAGCTAGAATTATAAGCATGAGCTGCTGACACACGGCTGTACCCTCCCCCCTTTTAAACTTAATCACACTGCTGGCTCAGTATTTTTCGGGTGAAAAACTAAGGCAATGGAGGAAAAAGTAAAGGAATGAGGTCTCTTTAGCCCAGAGGACATAGTGCTGAAGGCAGATTGGCTAACAGTAGCTTCATAGGACTTTGAAAGATTTTCCTGTAAGGGACTTTGAGCAGCTGATCTAAAACAACAGAGGCAGGCTTCAACCTTTAACGTCAAGGATTTAAAGGTTAAGCATTAAGTAGAACTTTAGGAATCAAAGAGAAAAATCAAGAGAAATCTTTCTTGAATCATATTTAAAATAGGCCAAGTTTTAAAGAATTCTGAATTATTTCAATGTGGTCTTTCCTAAAGAGAGGAGTATAGAGGTCCCTTTTAGGCCTCTGGGATCTTGTGATTCAAGGTCATGGGAGGTAGGGAATTGGCCACAGGATGTTTGTAACTGGAAGTGATACAGTGATGACTGACCTGAGGATGGGTGGTGGGGGATTCTACAACAGAACTTGGACCAGTGGACCATGCGCCAGTCTTCGTTGGAGCTGCAGCTTATGATCAAGCAGACACCTAACAATGTGAGTAGTGCCTTCCAAGGCCTTCATTTTCCCCTGCCCACTTCCAGCTCCGTGTGTTAATGTGGGTAGCTACTATATAAGAATCTAGGTCCTACACTTGCACTCTTGACTAAGTGAAATAACAAGGGCTGGGAAATGGCAGACATGTGGAATGGATGATAAGAAAAATGGGTTGGGAGTGTTAGAGTTATGAGCTATGGGGTAGCTTGGTTGTGGTGGTGGAAGAAACTGTTTCTATGGTCATAGACATAAAGAGGTGTGCAGAAGGGAAGACAGTGGGGAAATATGGAGGTGCTGGAGGACATAACTTCCCACAGTGTGATCCCTACCTTCTTGTCAACCTCCCTAGATTGCTTTTCTTTTTCTTAATCTCCCATCTCTCCTACCATCTATTTTTCTTTTCCCCCAGCTATTTATTTATTTTTTATCACCTCCATGACTTTTATTCTTTCCAGGAGATGAACTCCCTCTTAGAGAACATTGCCAAGGCCACAATTGAAGTTTTCCAACAGTCAGCTGAGACAGGGTCATCTTCTGGAAGCACTGCAAACAACATGCCCAGCAACAGCAAAACCAAACCTGTGCTCAGGTTGGGCAGAAACATGTCCAGATTCATCCTTTTAGAATGCTAGTATGACTGATGTCTCTGTGTAAAGAAGATGCTGGGGGATGAAAGGAGAGAATAAATTGTTCAAACTCCTCTCTAACCCCATATCTTCTGTCTTCCAGCTCTCTAGAACGCTCTGGTGTATGGCTGGTGGCCCCCCTCATTGCCAAACTGCCTACTTCAGTCCAGGGGCATGTATTAAAGGCTGCTGGGGAGGAATTGGAGAAGGGTCAGCATCTAGGTTCCTCTTCCCGCAAAGAACGTGATCGACAAAAGCAGAAGAGGTAAAGGGGCTTAAGAGCCTAGGATTGAGGAGTAGGAAGGAAACAAGGCTGGACTAGGGAAGAATAAAATTTGGGGTTGAGGACTGAGAGTAGACATTCCAGAGAAGTGGAAAAATCAGAGGATAAGAGTGGCATAGATAAGAATAATAGGTCACATCTTAAGAGAATAGTCTGAGCCTGCTGATGGTTCACTTCTGCACTCCTACCTACTCAGGGGATGGAGTTTGGGAGCAGAGCAATTTAAGACCACCCAGGCAAAAAGCTCACAAGACCCCATCTCAGACAATAGCTGGGTGCTGTGGCACAAGCCTATTATCCTAGCTATGTGGGAGAATTCAAGAGGATCATGGTTCTAGGTCATCCTGGGCAAGCAATGTTCATGGGACATGCCTGTCATCTCAGTTATGGTGGAAAGCATAAATTAGGGGATTACAATCCAGACCAGCCTAGGCAAAAAGTGAGATCCTATCTCACAAATAACTAGAGCAAATAGGGCTTAGTGGTATAGCTTAAGTCAGTCATGGAGTGCCTGTCTAACAAGTGCAAAGCCCTAAGTTCAAATATGAATACTGAAAGAAATAAACATAGACTCTAGGACATGGAGAAATGAGGTCAGAAATTGCTTGACCCACTGTCTCCTCTCCTCCTCCTTCCCCTCCCATTTTCTATTTTTCTTTTCCTTTTAGCATGTCCCTGTTAAGCCAGCAGCCCTTTTTATCCCTGGTGCTGACATGTCTAAAAGGGCAGGATGAACAACGTGAAGGACTCCTTGCCTCCCTTCATAGCCAGGTGCACCAGGTATGGATCTGTGGGTCATGGAGGTAGCAGCATAATGAGGAAGGACACACCTAAGAAGCCACTGTGTACTTGAAACTCTCATTACTTTCTGATCAACACACACTGAGTGCTTTGGAATAGAAATGAGAAAATCCCTGAGATGCATGATAAACGTTTCAATTCTATTTTTTTTTTTGAGACTGGGATTCATACTCAATATCTTACACTTTCACTCATTGGCTGTCATTCTACCACCTGAACCATGCCTCCAACCCCTTGCTTCAATTCTAGATTGTGACTAATTGGCGAGAGAACCAGTACTTAGATGATTGCAAACCAAAACAGCTAATGCATGAGGCACTCAAACTGCGGCTCAATCTGGTGAGGAGGAGCTGGGGAGAAACAAGGGGTAGGGCTGGAAGTCAGTAAAGAAGCCCAGACTGGGGAGGGCAGGGTTGAGGATGGAGGTCCCAGATTTTGGAGGGGGGTCTTTGAATATGAACTCTGTTCTCCTAAAGGATGTAAAGACTAAAAGTGGATGAAGGGACCAAATCCCTGTGGTCTGGGTCCAATAGGTTGCATACAATGGATCCTTGCAGAGATTCTGCCTCAATAGTGGAGATTTTTTTTGTCAGTCCTGAGGCTTGAACTTGGGGCCTGGGCACTGTCCCTGAGCCTTATTGCTCAAGGCTAGGACTCAACCACTTGAGCCACAGCTCCACGTCTGCTTTTTTGGTAGTTTAGTTGGAGATGCGAGTCTCATAGGCTTTCTTGCCTAGGTTGGCTTTGAACTGTGATCCTCAGATCTCAGTATCTTGAAGAGCTAGGATCACAGACTTGAACCACCAATGCCTGGCTCAGTATCTGATAGTCTAACGGGGCCCTAGAAATACTAGGAATCCATTATGGGATGTCAAGTGGAATGTTGGAAATCATTTAGTTCAACTCCTAACTCTTTATAAGGAAATAGTGGCTCAGAGGTATCGAATTCAGCTGCTGGCCTAAGAATTATGTTGCAAATCATAGGCACAAATGATGGGACATAGCCTTGGGTTCCAACTCCCACCCATTCAGGTTCTAACTTAACTTTCCTTAAGCACTGGCTGTTTGCCTGTGAGCCATCTGACTGACTTGTGGCCCTGGCAGGTGGGGGGTATGTTTGACACAGTGCAGCGCAGCACCCAGCAGACCACAGAGTGGGCCGTGCTCCTCCTGGAGATCATCATCAGTGGCACTGTAGACATGCAGTCCAACAAGTACGCACCCTGCCTTGCCCTGCCCTGCCCTGCTCTGCCCTGCAGTACTGGACTCTGGAGAAGCCCCCTACACCCATGCTAGCTGCATAAGCCACTCAAATCAGGGTGGCTCTATGTCTCTAGATTCCCCCAGGGTCTTGGTGTCCTTGGGGTAACATAGCAAGCACCTCTCCCCTACCTGCTTATGACCTTCCCCAGTCCCTTTTTTCTTTTGACTTCTCTGGTTCTCTTCCTGGCTTTCCACTCACACAGTGAACTCTTTACTACTGTGCTGGACATGCTGAGTGTGCTCATCAATGGGACATTGGCTGCAGACATGTCTAGCATCTCACAAGGCAGCATGGAAGAAAACAAACGTGCATACATGAACCTGGTGAAGAAGCTGCAGGTGAGCAGAAGAGACAAGGGCATGGTTTTGGGGTACTTGAGTATTTGGTTGTCAGCTCCTGCTGCCCTGGCTTTGCATTTGCTAGCCAGCCTCATGGACTTATTCTGTCGTAAGCCAAAAGAGGACTGGGAATGTGACTTAGTGGTGGAGTGCTTGCCTAGCATGCATGAATCCCTGGGTTCAATTCCTCAGCACTACATAAACAGAAAAAGCTGGAAGTGGTCTTGTGGCTCAAGTGGTAGAGTGCTAGCCTTTAGCAAAAGCAACTCAGGGACAGTGCCCAGGCCCTTAGTTCAAGTTTTGTGTGTCTGCTCTTGGTTAGCAGGTGCGTGCGTGTGTGCGTGCGTGCGTGCGTGCGTGTGTGTGTGTGTGTGTGTGTGTGTGTTGGTCCTGGGCTTGAGTTCAGAGCCTGGGTCTTGTCCCTCAGCTGATCAAGGCTACCACTCTACCATTTGAGCCTCAGTTCTACTTCTAGCTTTTGGTTTCTCATTTCTAGATTTTTTGGTGGTTAATTGGAAACAAGGGTTTCTTTTCTTTGTTTTTTTGGGGGGGTCTGGTCTTGGGGCCTGAACTCTGGGCCTGGGCACTGTCCCTCAGCTCTTAAGCTCAAGGCTAGCACTCTACCACTTGAGCTACAGCGCCACTTCCGGCTTTTTTCTTTTTGCTTATGTGGTGCTGAGGAATTGGACCCAGGGCCTCTGGCATACAAGGCAAGCGCTCTACCACTGAGCCGTCTTCCCAGCCCGGAAACAAGGGTTTTGCTAGCATTGCTATCCAGGCTGGCTTTAAACTATGATCCTCAGATCTCAGCATCCTAAATAGCTAGGATTATAGGCACAAGCTACCAGTGGCTAGCTTCCTTTTTTTTTTCTTTTTAAACCAATCCTGGGGCTTGAACTAAGGGCCTGGGCACTGTCCCTGAGTTGCTTTTGCTAAAGGCTAGCACTCTACCACTTGAGCCACAAGACCACTTCCAGCTTTTTCTGTTTATGTAGTGCTGAGGAATTGAACCCAGGGATTCATGCATGCTAGGCAAGCACTCCACCACTAAGTCACATTCCCAGTCCTCCTTTGGTTTTCTTTTTTCTCTTTTTCTTTTTTTGTTGGTCATGGGACTTGAACTCTAGGCCTGGGCACTGTTCCTGAGGTCTTCAGCTCAAGGCTAGTGTTCTACCACTTGAGCCACTTCTGGTTTTCTGGTGGTGAATTGGAGATAAGAGTCTCATGGACTTTCCTGTCCTGGTTGGCTTTGAACCACCATCCTCAGATCTCAGCCTCTTGAGTAGCTAGGGTTACAGGCGTGAGCCACCAGGGCCCGGCTCCTCCTTTTGGTTTTTGAGGCAGGTTGTCAGTATATAGCTCAAGTTGGGGCCTCTCTCTATCCTTCTGTTTCAGTCTCCCAAGTGCTAGGATTACAGGCATGTACCACCATGCCTGGCTCTGAGTATCTTCTTTATGCCAGGTTCTGTGCTACTTGAGACATGCCAGCCTTCTTTTTGTCTATCTGAACTTTTTTGTCTGAGACTGAGACTTGAACCCAGTACCTGATGCTTTCACTCATTGGCTAGAGTCCTACCAACTAAGTGAACCACACCTCCAACCACTATCTTTGAACTCTTGTCCTGTCTTCTTGTGCCTGCAGAAGGAGTTGGGGGAATGCCAGTCAGACAGTCTGGAAAAGGTTCACCAACTTCTGCCACTGCCCAAGCAGACGCGAGATGTCATCACTTGTGAGCCACAGGGTTCCCTTATCGACACCAAGGGCAACAAAATTGCTGGCTTCGATTCCATCTTCAAGAAGGAGGCATGTTCTGCTATCTTCCCTTGTTCTCTGCTTCTTTTCTCTTTTGTGAGGGAACTTCCAGCTCACATAGATTCAGGGTTCATTAGGCTCAGTCCATGGAAATCTGCAAACTTTCTCTGAGCTTTCAGAATCTCCTAGCTTTCCTTTCGTCTCCCTCTCTTTGAAGTTCCATCTTCTTTCCTTGGTCTCTCCCTTCACCTCCCACCTTTTCACATGCCACCACTCTTGGCACCTTGCACCCCTTCTTTCCTTTTCCCCCATCTGCCTCCTCTCCTATCCCATCCATCAGTCCACTTACACCATATCTCTTTTCTCTGTGTGTATGTCTCTGTCCTCCACCTACCCATCTCTGCTCAGTTTTCTTTTTTCCCCATCTGTCAGTTGCAGTATTTGTTGAGTTAACTGTTTTCTTTGTGTACAGTAGAGAGGGGACAGACAGGGTGTAGACTTTAAAACCCAAAGTGCATTTCCTTCATATATACATTCTCTCCCTTTCTTTCCTCTCCCATGTGTGTCTGCCTCTGTCTCTGCCTCATTCTCTTTTGGCTTTTCTATCTTTCTCCACTTGCCTCTCTTTCCAAACTCTTTTTATTTCTGTTTCTGACTCTGCCTTTCTCTGCCAGTCTTTAGTCTTTCCCCGTCTTCTCTCCCTCTCCCTGCCTTCTCTTTCCCTTTCTCTCTTTTCTCTCTGTCCTTTCCTATTTTTGTCTTATGTGAATGTCAGTTCTCTCCTTTCCTGCTCTCTTCCTTTGTCTATTCTCACCTTGTTCTGTGCCTCTGTCTCTGCTTCTTCCCCCTCTGCCTCTGCTGCATCTTTCTCTACTGGCTTCATTTCTCCCTTCCATATCTCTCCTCTCTGGCCTTGCTTTCTTTCCACATAATGCTCTTTCCTGCAGGTAAGTGTATCAATGTGCTGGAGTATGTCTTTTCTCTATCACCCCTGTCTGAAACTTTTTCCTGTATTAAAATGGTCATCAGATATTTTGCTCCCTTTACAAGTTCTTATGGCCTACCTTCTGTGTTCAGAGTGTTCATAGCTCATTGTCTCTCATTTTCTGGAGCAGGGTCTACAGGTTTCTACCAAACAAAAGATCTCTCCCTGGGACCTATTCGAGGGCTTGAAGCCATCAGCACCACTTTCCTGGGGCTGGTTTGGCACTGTCCGGGTGGACCGGCGAGTGGCTCGGGGAGAGGAGCAGCAGAGACTGTTGCTCTACCATACACACCTGCGGCCTCGGCCTCGAGCTTATTACCTAGAGCCACTGCCACTGCCTCCAGAAGATGAAGAGCCACCAGCTCCCACACTGCTAGAACCTGAGAAAAAGGCTCCTGAGCCCCCCAAAACTGACAAACCAGGGACAGCTCCACCCAGCACTGAGGAACGCAAGAAGAAGTCCACCAAGGGCAAGAAACGCAGCCAGCCAGCCATCAAGACAGAGGCCAGTGCCACCTCCACCACAGTTCTCCCCCAGTCCTCACTCATGATGGTTTTGTTCACAGTAGAAAAGGGAGGGTTTCTGGTTTACTAGAGGCATGGTAGCACGTGGGAAGTGGGTGCCAGTAGAATCAGGATAAAAATTAATCATATAGTTGGGTGTCTGGTGGCTCAGGAGGCTGAGATCTGAGGATTGCAGTTGGAAGCCAGCCCAGGCAGATTTTTATCTTCAGTTAACCACCAAAAGCAGCCAGAAATGGAACTCTGGCTCGAGTAGTAGAGTGCTAGTCCTGAGCAATAAAACTCAGAGGCAGCCCCAGGCCTTGAGTTGAAGCCCCAGGACAACATTTAAAAATGACCATATAACTGTAGTTCCTTCACCCCATTCTCCCCCACCCACCCCCACTCTTCTACAACCCAGTCACTTCTTTCTGTATACTCATGTAGGACTATGGCATGGGCTCAGGTCGAAGTGGCCCCTATGGTGTGACAGTGCCTCCAGACCTTCTGCACCATGCAAATCCTGGCTCCATATCCCACCTCAGCTACAGGCAGGGCTCCATAGGCCTGTACACCCAGAACCAGCCACTACCTGCAGGTGAGTACCTGCCACAAGCAGAGGTGGAGTCACGTGATCATTCCTCCCTCCTTTGGGGAATGTGGATGAATAGGATTCTGATAAGGGCTGAAAGGATGAGGAACCCAGAGAGGCCAATCTGCTTTCCTTTCCAGGTGGGCCTCGTGTCGACCCATACCGCCCTATGCGATTACCAATGCAGAAGCTGCCAACACGACCAACTTACCCTGGAGTGCTGCCCACAACTATGACTGGCGTCATGGGCCTAGAACCCTCTTATAAGGCCTCTGTGTACCGGCAGCAGCAACCTACAGTGCCCCAGGGACAGCGCCTTCGTCAACAGCTCCAGGCAAAGATAGTGAGAGGGGCAATAGGGAGGGCTGTCAGGGAGAGGGGCTTTGGTGGGTCCCAGGACTGAGGAGACACTTGGGATTTTTCACAAGAACACCCAGGGTGGGAGATACAAGAGAAGAAAGTATTTCCTGAGTTTGAGTTTTCTCTCCTTTTCTTCCTTTAGCAGAGTCAGGGGATGTTGGGTCAGTCATCTGTCCATCAGATGACTCCCAGCTCTTCCTATGGTTTGCAGACCTCCCAGGTAAGAGCCTGGAACTGTGATCCTCAGGGATAAGGAAACAGGCAGCTGCACACACTCATAACCCTGACTCCTCCCTTCCTTCCCTCCAGGGCTATACTTCTTATGTTTCTCATGTGGGACTACAGCAACACACAGGCCCTGCAGGTACCATGGTGCCCCCCAGCTACTCCAGCCAGCCTTATCAGAGCACCCACCCTTCTACCAATCCTACTCTTGTAGATCCTACCCGCCATCTGCAACAGCGGCCCAGTGGCTATGTGCACCAGCAAGCCCCAACCTATGGACATGGACTGACCTCCACTCAAAGGTACTCATAGTAGTGAAGGCCTGGGAAGGAACACTAAGGTATGAGAGAGTATCTGATTTAGGAAAATCTGTGCCTGAAGGTGATCGGACTGGTCTAGACTTTTAGAGACATCAGGAACACTTGCCTGGTCACGTAACCTGAAACCACAAAAGGCTGACATTGGAAAGGACCCTGGAGACTGATAGCCTCACATTTACTATCCTAACATTTCTTTGAGGCTCAGAGAGAAGAAATCATTTATTCAATTCTGATAAGAAAAGATCTGGGATTTATAGATAGAATACATGATAAAGAGTCATCAAAATGTTATTAAGCAGTTCAACTCCAGGGTAGTTAATGTTAGCCAAACCTTAGTTATGACTTGGTAACTGTCATGAGGCTCTGCAGCCTCAAATTCACTGCCAACATGCTAGCACCAAGGTGAAGAGAAATAGCAAAGAAAAACCAGAGTCCCTTACCACAAAGAACTTTTACTAGAGTTCACAAGTAAAACGATTACACAGAGAACTATTTATACAATACAGTGAGTGTAAATAAAATAAATCTATATGGGCACTGGTAACTCACACCTGTAATCATAGCTACTCAGAAGGCTGAGCAGTTCAAAGCAAAAAGCTGGAAATAGAGCAGTGGCTCAAGTGATAGAGCATTAGCCTTGAGCAGAAAAGCTAAATCCAGGCCCTGAGTTCAAACCCCAGTACTGGTACGTATGCACACGCGTGCATGTGCGCACATGCTCGTGCGCACACACAGACACGCAGACACACACACACACACACACACACACACACACACAAACTGGAATACTGTTATACTGTCAGTGTGGACCTGAGTCACCTGAGAAAGGTTCATGAAGGAAGTAAGGCTTGATTTGGCCTTTGATGGATAGTTTTGATGAATATTGTAAAGAGGAGAAAGAAGGACAAGAAGAAGCAATAGGGGAGGGGCTGGGAAGGGTGCTCAGTGGTAGAGTGCTTGCCTTGCATCCATGAGGCCCTGGATTCAATTCCTCAGCACCACATAAGCAGAAAAAGCTGGAAGTGGCGCCGTGGCTCAAATGGTAGAGCACTAGCCTTGGGCTGAAGACCTGGGGACAGTGTCCAGGCCCAGAGTTCAAGCCCCACGACCGACAAAAAAAAAAAAATTATCTTTGCCAGGCGTCGGTGGCTCACTCCTGTAATCCTAGCTACTCAGGAGGCCAAGATCTGAGGATCGAGGTTCAAGCCAGCCTGGGCAGGAAAGACCATGAGACTCCTATCTCCAATAAACCACCAGAAAACCAGAAGTGGCGCTGTAGCTCAAGTGGTAGAGTGCTTGCCTTGAGCTGAAGAGCTGAGGGATAGTGCCCAGGCCCAGAGTTCAGGCCCCACAACTGACCAAAAAAAAAAACCAAACAGAAGCAATAGGGAGCCCAGCTGTCACAGGAGTATGTAGATTCCAGTAGAGATGGCATAAGGAATAGGAGAAAAATTTGAAATGTTACTGGGGAGACAACAAAAAACTTTTTTTGGTTGTGGGGTTTGAACTCTGGGCTCTTCAGCCCAAGGCAAACACTATAGCACTTGAGCCACAGCACCATTTCGGGTTTTCTGGTGGTTAATTGGAGATAAGAGTGTCATGGACTTTCCTGCCTGGGCTGGCTTTGAACCGTGCTCTTCAGATCTCAACCTCCTGAGTAGCTAGGATTACAGGCGTGAGCCACTGGCACCCGGCAACAAAAAACTTTCGATGAGTGTTTACTGAATGACTGTCCTGTGTCGAGACTGTTTTTCATAGGAGAGAAATAGCTAAAACAGAATTGAAAAATTCCTAACTATTAAGGTTATGAGACACTGAAATGGGGTATTGTCTTTGTGCCTTATTCCCTGACCTACAAGTCTGTTCGACTCCAGAAGAACTCCTGGTTAGTGCCAAGAGGAATGAATGCAATGATTTGTTAGTTTCTCTCAGGTCAGGGACCCAGAGTTTGTACCGCCCCCTTTCCCTGCCCTGTGCCTTGACCTTTGGACTTCTTCTCTTTGGAGGTTTTCACACCAGACATTGCAGCAGACATCCATGATAGGTACCATGGCTCCACTGAATGCCCAGGGCGTCCAGGCAGGCGTCCGTTCAGCTTCCATACTGCCTGAGCAGCAACAACAGCAGCAACAGCAGCAGCAGCAACAGCAGCAGCAGCAACAGCAGCAGCAGCAACAGCAGCAACAGCAACAGCAGCAACAGCAGCAACAGTACCACATCCGGCAGCAGCAGCAACAGATCCTGAGGGTGAGGCCTTGGCATTGCATCCAGAACTTAGGAGCCCAAGGAGGGAGGGAAGGACAAATTCTTTCTCCATTATCACCAAGATTAAATGAGGTAGTATGCTGAGTACCCAGCCATGTGGTTGGCCCGTGGTGGTACTGTTTTTGTTGTTGTTTCCTGAGGAACAGAGTGTGCGAATGGACACTGCTGGGTATATAGTAGGTTTACTTTCTTCCTCTGTAGTAATCTGACAAAGGTAGATGGGGATCCAGAGTTTCCTCCTTGTCCTCTTGGGCCCAGCTTACTCTCCCTTCCTGCCCTCATCCTTCCAAGGGAGTCACAGCTCCCTTACTCTCATTAGAAGTATCTTGTATCCTCATAGCAGCAGCAACAGCAGCAGCAGCAACAGCAGCAGCAGCAACAGCAGCAGCAGCAACAACCACCACCACCACAACAACCACACCAGCAGCAGCAACAACAACAGGCGGCACCTCCTCAACCTCAGCCCCAGTCACAGCCCCAGGTAGCTGCTGGATTACAGCTCCAGACTCAGGGACAGCTTGCCCAGACTGGGCATACAGCCAATGAGCTAGGTTGGGGATAGTGTGCGATGGAATAATAGTGAAATGCTACGCATGGTAGTTTATAAAGGATTGGGAGGTAAGGATCAGGAAGGCGATGAAAGGGTAAGAATCCCATCATCTACATTTCTCTGCCTCAGTTCCAGCGCCAGGGGCTTCAACAGACTCAACAGCAGCAACAAACAGCAGCTTTGGTCCGGCAACTCCAACAACAGCTCTCCAGTAAGCCTTGTCTTCCTTTCCAAGGAAAACCGTGGGGAATAAGTGGAGCATGGGGTAACAAATGTAGCAGAGGTGCTGGCTTCAGGCCTAGGTTGTAAGAGAAGATGTTTCCCTTCCTCTTTTTCCCTTTCCCCTTCTCCTTCCCTTCCCTCTGCTTCCCTTCCCACCTAACTAGCTTTTCTCTTGCATAGCCATAAGCATATTTGATCTGCCACCCCTGATGATCTCTGATTTTCCACAGATACCCAGCCACAACCCAGTACCAACATATTTGGACGCTACTGAGCCACGTGGAGGAACTACTTGTGCACTGGATGTAGCCCTAAATACCCTTTTCCTCTTAATTCCCAGTCCTTTTCGTGGGCTAGCACCAGTAGTGGTTGGGGCTCTTCCCTCAGGCTCCATTTTTAATGAATTTTTAGTATTTTTGTTAATGTGAAATATTGAGCTGTTGGGTTTTTGTATATTATTTATAGAGACTCCAGAGCTGTTGCACCCAATACACAGAGCTTTGCAAAGGGAGTGTGTGAGTCTGCGTGTTGGGGAAGGGTCGTCTCTTGGGAGATACTGGGAGCTGTACCAACAAGTCAGAGCCTTCATGCTTCCAGATCATCTTCCCTACTTATCTTCTACCCCCTACAGTTATTTATTTTTTAATGCTACTAACTGAGGCTTGAACTCAGGGCCTCACACTCTCACTTGGCTCACATCCGCTTATGGATGGCAGTATACTGTTTGAACCACACCTCTGCTTCTGGCATTTTTCTGATTGGAGATAAATCTCTCAAGAGTTGTCTGCTTGGGAAGGCATCAACCACTGTCCTCAGATCTTAGCCTCCTGAGTAGCAAGGATTATAAGTGTGAGCCACCAGCACTAGGCTCCCCTACATATCTTAGGTCTGATTGGATTGCTATGCTCTCTTCCCTGCTCCCAGGCAACATCTCTTAGGGGCACAGCTTACCTCCCAGCTAAACTGTTCAGCTCCTTTACTGTCTTCTCCATGGGAGACTTACTGATGGGATTGGGGATGGGCCATTAAGCCTGGGGGAGGGGGAGGAATCAATGGAATCCCATTTTCCTCTACAACAGCCCAGAAGATGGGCCTGGAACAGGCTGGGGTGGGGAAATGACTGACATCCAGCCTACCATTTGTTTGCTGTCTCATGTGATCCTAGTAAGGCAATGAGTGGCATCCTTTCATAAGCTAGAGGACTTCCAGAGAGTCATTTCTGGGTTGAGAAATTGCACTCCATTGGTACTTGCCATCATAGAATAGGTGGCTGTAGGAGGAACTGTTTCCTTTCACATGACCCACCTTGGCAGTTACCCAGGGTGACTGTTGCTCACTCCCATTTTACAGTAGAGAAACTTCCAAACTTCCTCCAGAGTCATATTTGGACCTGGGGCTAGGTCATTCTCATCCTCCTTTGCATTCTGCCTTGGGCCCTAGATCCAAGATTATGAAGAAGAGCCAACTGCTCATAAAGCAGTGGAGTCTCCTGGTCTGCCTAGCTGGGGCTGGAAGAAGCCCAGTTCCAGCCCAATGGCTGCATGGTACAGGAAGATTTGACAACTTAGAGGCATTGTCCAAACAATAGTTGCACTCTTATCATGAAGTACCACATGTGCTGATAAAACTAGGAGTACCAATCAATCAATACCCAAGTTATAAAAATAAAAATCCTTCAAGGTCCATCGATAAAACCCTCCTGTGTGTCTGGGATTTACCAAGTTCCTGAGTTGCAATATGAGGAAGAGCTCCCTGACATGGCAAATGCCAACACAACTCAAATATTTTCTCACTTGACTGTGGCCTGACATACTCAGTGGATCATGGGGGTAAAAGCTTGACTGGGATAAAGGGTGTTTGGAGGAGGTTGGAAGGTACTGTGCTAACCAGATAGGCACACTACATATGGAAGCAGACAATGACACCAGGTTTGAGTGCAGGACAGGTAGAGGCTAAAATGGGCAGACAGCTTGGCATCATGCTGAAGTCTCAAATCTGACCTGCCCCAACAGACATGGCAAGAGAAAGAAACAACATTGACCTTTGGGAGATTGACAGGATCAGGGGACAGTGGCCCCATTGGTGGTTGGTTGCTGCCTGGGTAGTGCTGCAGCTGAAGAGAGGTGAGGGACGCTGGATGAGCTGGAGACATCTATTGCGTGTGACTGGGGGATTCTGCATGCAGTGCCTCAGTTTCTTCCTTTGTGTCAAGGTCTCCTGCTTTGTGAGAAACATTTAGATTAGCTGCCCTGGAAGAACACCTGTCTGATAGCTTGCAATTTGAGGTGTGTTCACTTATAAGGGAGAGGAAGAGTGTGAGCAGAGCCTGCCTGAGCATGAGGTGGGGGGGGGGGGGAAATTGGGCCATGCCCCAGGACTTGAGCCATCTTTGGCACAAAAGGAGTTAATGGCAGGGACCGCGCCCCCCCTGTGTCCGGGCACGCGCAGCGCGCCCCCTCAGTGCGCGGGCACAGCAGCCAGGCTGCCGGAGAGCTGATCTCGGGATTCGGGTGCGGAGCCCTTGGCCTGGAGGCGATATGGGTGGTCCGTGGCGCGGTTCAGTCCCTCACAGCAGCCCAGGGAACAGGTGAGGCCGCCTGCCCCCACCCCCAGTCTCTCATTTTCTAGCTGGCCATCCCTTGCCCCCCATCCTGTCCCCTCCCAATCCCGGACTCCACCATCCTCCAACCAGTAGCTCCCATTCCTTTCAACACTGCGTTCTCCATAGGCACCCCTGACCCTCCAATGTCTCTTTGCTTCGTTTCCCTCTTCTACCTCCTTCCTAAATCCCGCATCTCTATTATCCTCCCATCCGTGGTCCCTCTGTTTCTACAGCCCAGCCCGCATGCTCACCAAAATACCCTTATCCAGGCCCCTAGCCCCATTCCTGTATTGCATGTTGCCAGTCCCCCCTCCCCTGCAGTGCAGCCCCATCCCCCTTCCCTCATAGCATCTCCTAGCCAGGTTCCTTCCCCCACACTCTGCAGCCCCCCCACCCAATGGAGGCCTTTATTCTATCCTCCCCATTCCGGTGCAACTCCATCCCCCAATACAGTTCCGATTCCTCATAGTCCCCAACACTGCAGTTCTCAATAGTACTCCATTCCTACACAATGCCCCTTGCCTGGTGCTCCCAATACCAGCTCCTGCCCCCCCCAAGTGCCCCCCAGATGTCATTTTCATCCCAGCATTGCTATTTCCCGTTGTCTTTTCCCAAATGCTAGTTGGACTGGAACGGAGATCTTGGCCTTGGGATCCTACAGTGGGTTTTAGGGTACAGAGGGCATTTGGGGGTCGGTCCGCTTGTCTAGGTATTTATGGGGGAAGGGCTGCAGGAAATTGACTCAAAGGGGAATTTGGCATTTGGCGCCGAAGGGTTACTGGAGAGGGAGGCATCTTGAAAGGGTTAATGGAATTTGTGAGGTGGGAGCAGCACCGAGGGGGTTAATTGGGGGGGGGGGTTGCTGGCAGGGAAGCCGTGTGAATGAGCGGTCTGTGCCCCAGGGTTGCCATGGAGATGGTGAATGGGGGGATTGTGTGAACTCAGCTGCGGACTATCCCCCCCCATATACACACCCACCCACTCCCTCCTGCCCCACCTCCCTACTCCTACCCCTTCCTTCCCCTTCCCCTCCTCCCCTCCAGCAGGATGCATTCTGGGCAGTGTCTGGGATCTTCCCCCCCATGCTTAGCTCCCCATTTCCTCTGATCTCCCACCCTTTTAGTCACTTTGTCCACCCTCCTCTTCTCTCTTTCTTCTTCCTCCTCCTCTGTCGCCACCACTGCTGCCGCCGTTGCTGCTGCTTCTCCTCCTCCTCCTCGTCCTCCTCCTCCTCATCCTCCTCCTCTTCTTTTCTTCTTCTTCTTCTTCTTCTTCTTCTTCTTCTTCTTCTTCTTCTTCTTCTTCTTCTTCTTCTTCTTCTTCTTCTTCTTCTTCTTCTTCTTCTTCTTCTCCTTCCTCTTCCTCTTCCTCCTCCTCCTTCCTCTTCCTCTTCCCCTCCTCCTCCTTTCTCTTTCTCTCTGTCTCTCTCTCCCCTTTTTCTTCCTCCTCCTCCTCCTCTTCCATTGTCACTCATACACACACATGCACACACACATACACATATTCTCATTCCCCTCTTGTGGTGGCCGATTGCCGGGCGTTCCCATCTCCCTCCCCCACCCCTTCAGCTACTTCTTAAAGGAGCAGGCCTGCAATCTCAGAAGGTGGGAGAAATGGGGTGAAAAGGAAATGTGTGTGTGTGTGTGTGTGTGTGTGTGTGTGTGTGTGTGTGTGCGCGCGCGCGCACATGTGCATGCGTGGATGTCCATGCAGGACTGTCTGTGTGTACCTGTGTGTATGTGTTGACTGTTTAACTGTGTCAGAAGGCCTGTGTGTCTGTGTTGCTATTTCTGTTTCTGTCTCCACCTATGTGTCACCATTATGCTGCATGTGTCTGGATATTTACCTATGCGGGTATGAGTGATTTTTTTTTTGAGTAAGTCTCTGTATGTGTGTCTGAATATTTCACTCTGTGAAGCTTTGGCTGTGTGGGGTGCTGTCTCAGAATGTGGGACTATATCAAGGGATCTCTGTGGGTTTGGAATGCATGTCTGTGTGCGTGAATATGGTAGTGTCCACGATGCTGGCTTGGTCTCTCTCACTGCCTTTTTGAGTCTTTGTGAGTTTTCCCCCACTATGAGTCTTTGAGTGTGTATGCCCACAGTCCGTTGTTTATTTTACACTGGACTAGCATCCAAAATGCCTAGCATGCTCCACAGAATGGGTTCTGGCATTGGGTATGAATGAAGAGAGAGGCAGCAGAAAGGACCAGGGCTTAAGGGTTTGGATGAAGACTTAGGAGCAATGTCCATAAAGGATATGGGTATTCTAGTAGATGGCTGTCATACCCTGTTCTTGCCTGAGGATGAAGGGGTCTCAGTGGCATCTACCACTTATCTGCTGCCTCTCCTTATGAGTTCATGTCCTAGAATGAGTTGACCATCTTCCCATCTTCTGATGTGGAGATCCCTGTGTGGGGTTACCAGGTCTCAAGGGCTAGACAGTTCAGTGTTCACACAGCATGTCCAGGGACCTGAGTTCCATTTCCAGCTCTCTCCAACACCACCATGCCTTGCTACTATAGCTCCAGCAGTCCCTGGCAAACTCCATTGGCTGTGGAGTTGAACCTGACTGTGAACTTGGAGTAGTGACAACTGTCACTCTGTTCATCTCCTTAGAATTTCTACCTATGCCATGCATATAGAATGGTTCTGACAGGCTGTGGATCACCTGGGAGTCCCCTGGAACATGGTTCGTGATACCTCTTCAATTATAGGAGCATAGGCCAAGCTCAGTAGAGCTGCCCCCACTTGCCCACCCACCCACCCAAGACCCACTCTGCAGCCCTCAGACACTCTCGGATGACACATGCCTCCCTCTTTCCACAGGCCTGTCTGGCCCTGAGGGAGTCCCCTTTGGAAGCGGTGGTGCTTGGACGACCTGCTCTCTACGTTGCTGGGCACCTGTAGGTGTCCCCCGAGAGCTCAGTTTTGAGGTTCAAGTCAGTGTGGCCATGAAGGGGCTGCCTATTGGGCTGATGCTGTGACTGACCCTGGAGTCTGCCTCTCCTGCCAGTCCCCCTGCCCGGAACATGTGGCTGCGGCTTGGCCCGCCCTCGCTGTCCCTGAGCCCCACGCCCACAGTTGGCCGGAGCCTGTGCCTCAGTCTGTGGTTTCTCAGTTTAGTGCTGAGGGCCAGTACCCAGACCCCAGCACCCACGGTCAATACTCACTTTGGGAAGCTAAGGGGTGCCCGGGTGCCATTGCCCAGTGAGATCCTGGGGCCTGTGGATCAATACTTGGGGGTGCCCTACGCAGCTCCCCCAATCGGCGAGAAACGTTTCCTGCCCCCTGAACCACCCCCATCGTGGTCAGGCATTCGGAACGCCACACACTTTCCCCCAGTGTGCCCCCAGAACATCCACACAGCTGTGCCCGAAGTCATGCTGCCAGTGTGGTTCACTGCCAACCTGGATATCGTCGCCACTTACATCCAGGAGCCTAATGAAGACTGCCTCTACCTGAATGTCTATGTGCCCACGGAGGATGGTGAGTGCTATGGCCAGGCATTGTACCCTCCCTGCCTCCCGCCTGCCCTGCTGTGTTTGTGGCTTGCATGTGGTTGTGTGCCCTGCAGCATGAGTCTGTCTGTCTGTGAAACTGCTTCTAACCATCACTCTGCTCGGCCTCCCCTCTCCCCTCCCTGTTCTTCCCTCTCCCAGCATTGTCCGAGCTCCCATGTGTGAGTGACACTGTTGCCAGGAGGGGACTGGCCAGGCCTGGGAGCTTTGACAGGTCTAGGTCCAGTGCTGGAAGGGGGTGCCCTGGGGAGTATGGGTCTCTGCTGGCAGCTGCCCCGCGGGAGGATGCTGGCTCCACCAGGCCCCACCCCCCACCCCATTGCCACGCCACCTGCTTCAAAAGGTGGTAGGTGTGTGTGGCTGAGCAAGCTGGGTGTGTGTGGTGGGGGACTTGGGGGGGCAAGACAAGTGGGCAAAGCTTAGGTGCCTCCTCTTCACTAGCTGATGCCTCCTCCCGCGGGGGCGGGGGTCACATTAAGGTAAGTGACAAACAAAGGAGATGGTGGGACAGGCTCTCTGCCATGTGCCGACTGCAGAGCAGCTCAGCTCTTGGGGCCTGGGGGTGGGGGTGGGGTGCATGCCCCTGGGCAGAGGCCTCCTGTTATTTTTTAGTTTTTTATTCATTTTACAGTAAAGCGGATTTCCAAGGAATGCGCCCGAAAGCCCAACAAGAAAATTTGTAGGAAAGGAGGTAGGTAGCGAGCTGGCGGGGAGGGAGAGAGAGAGAGAGGGAGGGCTGCCTGCCCACCTGCCCTTACCCCTGAAGACCCAGCCTTCCTTCAAGAAGCCCAGGTTCAGGGGGCGGTGAGCAAGCATAACGTTCACCTCATCAGAGGGCCTTGGCTGCTTTATAGGGAAGTTTCAGTGGCCTAAGTCAGGTTCAGAGCAGAAGCAGCAACTCTATTGCCTCCAATCTTACCAGCTCCAAATTCCATCCTAATGTGTGGGCCAAAATCAGAGCCAGTGGCTCTCCTGATGACACCTCAGGAAAAACTTTAGGCAACCAAAGCAGAGTCAGAGGCTCTGTTCTCTCCCTCAGGGAGCAATACCACAAGACACTGCCCTGTCCTAGGTTGACAGTCTAGACTCAACTCTCCCAGGAACCTTAGAACAAACACATGTACAGAGTCTGTTTTTCCTTCCACATGTACACCCAGTCCCTGCCTCTGGCCAGATCCTAGCTGCTCTGGTGGCAGAATTCATGGATCTCTGGTGGCAAATTTTAAATTTATCCTCTTGCCAAGAGGAATTTATTCCTCTGTATAGTGGTACTTCCTGCCTGAATATCTTTTTTTTTTCCTGCAAAACATTCTTATATCTATCTCCAAATCCGTCCCATACCTTTAGAAGCAAATAAGGCAGGGATCAGTATCCCAAATTTACAAATAAGGAAATGGGCCTAGGGGAGTTACTTGTTGCTGCTCAAGGCCCTATTGCTACTGTGTAGCAGATCTGGGGCCAAAGCCTGGGCCCCTTGACCCTCAGGGCATGTTCTTTCCACTGTAGCTCATGCAGGCAATTCCCATATGGCCATTCCCACCTCCCAGCTGTGGAAGAAAAATGGTGACATGGGGCTGGAGTGGGCCGACTTGAAACCATTAATAGCTTACGGAACAGGTGGACAATCACAACCTGATCCCTACAACCCTTTGGCAAGCTTGGAGTTTGTTTTCCTTTGATGTTGTCAGAGTGGGGCCATCAACATTCCTGGGACAGAATGCTCCCTACTAATCTTGCCAGGGGCCAGGGGCTCACACCTGTAATTCTAACTACTTAGGAGACTGAGAACCTGAGGATTGGGGTTCAAAGCTAGCCTGGGCAGAAAAATCCATGGGACTCTTTATCTCCAGTGGAGCAGTAAAAAGGCAGGAGTGAAGCTGTGGCTCAAGTGGTAGAGCATCAGCCTTGAGTGTGTGTGGGGGAAAGCCAATCTAAGAGCACAAGAACCTGAGTTCAAGCCCCAGTATCAGGACAGGGTGGGAGGCGGAATAATCTCTGGGGGAAGAATAGGGAATCTATGTGTTAAACACATGCCTTGAGAACTTTTGATGCACATTGGAGCATGGACTGATACATGATGCCCTAAGGACAATGTTTTGTCCTCTCCTACACAGTCCCACCTTCAAACACAGTAGACAGCCCATGCATGACTTTCACTCCAATGCAAGGTGCTGTGGTGCTTCCAGAAGAGTGCAGGTCTGGGAGCATGAAGCTTGATGGAGTCCTAACTCAGCTTCCAACTCACAGTAGGACATGAGGCCAGTCTTTTAAGAACTTCTGTTTCCACATCAGAAGGTAGAAGGAGGCAACTGTGGTCTGAAAATTCCATTAGCCTATAAATATATTCAAGAACAGTATCTCTTAAATGTGCTCCCATGAGTTTTGTGATGTCTTGGGGTGAAGAGAGTAGATGCCATTACCATTAACAACATCCCAGGGCTCCAGTAAGAGTCTAGAGCAGCCCTGATACTCCAGCCAGAGAGCTGACTGGAAGCTGCCTCTCAGTATGAGTGTTTACCAGTCACAGTTGTGAATAATGACTGAAGTCATGGGCTAGGTGCTGTTGGGATGTGGAGGGATGTGAGGCAGAGGAAGAATTTAGAAATTACAGCGAATCCCAGTATTGGAGAAGCTCCAAGTCTATTAAAACTCATGTGGGAGCCAAGCTCCAGTGGCTCATGCCTATAATCCTAGCTAACTCAGGTGGCTGAGATCTGAAGGTCCCAGTTCAAAGCCAGCCTGGGTAGGAAAGTTTGTGAGACCTCCAATTATCCAGCAAAAACCTGGAATTGAAGCTGTGGGTCAAGTGGTAGAGCACCAGCCTGGGAGTGAGGGAGGAGGCTAAGGAACAGTACCTAGGCCCAGAGTTTAAGCCCTAGTTCTAGCACAAAGCAAAACAAACAAAAAAACTTCATGTGGAGTCAGGTATGCTGGCCTGTGCCTATAATCAGCTAGACCAGATGCAAAGGTAGGAGGATCACAGTCTGAGGTTCACTCAGGCAAAGTTAATTTGAGACTCTACCCAGAAAAAAAAATAGCTCGGCACCAGTGGCTCAGGCCTGTAATCGTAGCTACTCAGAAGGCTGAGATCTGAGGTTCAAAGCCAGCCTTGGCAGGAAAGTCCATGAGACTCTTATCTCCAATTAATCATCAGAAAACTGGAAATGGCACTGTGGCTCAAGTGGTAGAGCGCTCTCCTGGAGCTGAAGAGCTCAGGGACAGCGTCCAGGCCCAAAGTTCAAGCCCCACAAAAAAACAAAAAAACAAAAAACAAACAAACAAAAACCCTAAAAACAAAAGGAGTAGGAGTGTGGCTCTAGCAGTAGAGCACTTGCTTAGAGAGTGCAAAACCCTGGTTTCTATCTACAGCACTGCAAAACTATCAAACAAACACCAGCAGCAGCTAGTTTCCCTAAGCCCCACAAGGCTAGTGTGGGAAATGGGGACAGGATTGGAAGAAGGCATTTGGTCATTTAGCTATTCAATTGAGTTCCCTCTTCTGGGCCTGTTGGCCATTTGGAACAGTTACAAATCTTAATCTCTTTTGGGGAGACCCATACCCAGAGGTCATTAGGGCTTTTGTATGCATAGGTCTGGAGAGATGGCCCTTGGCAGCTTTGCATAGTGTCTGCCAATGGTGCCTGGTGAGGCCCAGATCAGCAAGGAATTGTTCAACAGGGCCATGCTAAAGGCATCTGTGCAAGGGAGGTTGGGCCAGTGCAGCCATGAAGGAAGGACAGGAAGCAAAAACTTTCCTGGAGGAAGATCTGCTCTCTCCCCACCCTCATCAAGGTGGAAGAAATCAGTGTGTAGGGACAAGTAATTCTTTTCAGTTCAGTGGGCTGTCCACTATGTAGGTAATGATGTCTGGGTCCCATCAGGGTTCTGAAGGTACCACTGGCAGGTGTTGAACTAACCTGTTAAAGACGGTGAGTGCCACTGCAAGTTCAGGAAGCTGGAGGCGTTTCTACTGCGAAGCTGAGCTCTTGCTTTAGATGAAAAGCCATTTTGTAGTAGGAGAGTAGTTCCTGTTTTGATTAAGAGCTAGAAGGATATCCAGTCATCAGAGCTCAAGACAGCTGAGACACAGGGCTATTTGCTTCCTACAGGCTGGGGGGTATCTGGTGTCCTGGATGCCAGAGGGTAATGCTTGGGATGCCAGCAGAATTACCTCCATTACCACACATGATCTGATCCAGCATCCAGGCAGTAGGCCCTCTCTCTCCACAGACATTCTAAATACTTCTAGTCTCCTCAGAACAGGAAGAATTGATGCCAGCCTACCCCAGGTCTTGAATGTCTCTCTTCTTTCTAATCTCTCTTCTTTCTAATCTCTCTTCTCTCCTCCCCTCTGCTTTCCTCTCTACTCCTCCCCTACATCCACACTCCTCTTTCTTCTCTCATTGACTTGTTCCCCTCCCCTTCCTTTCCCCCCTTCCCAAAAGGTGGCATGGTACAGTGGAAAGACCATAGACTTTGAAGTCAAGCAGACCTGGGTTTGCTTCTTACCTTTAGCACTTCCTAGCTATGTGATCTTGAGCAAGTCACTTGACCTCTCTGAACCTCAGTTTCCCCATCAGTGAAACAGGAATAAAGATAATACCTACCTCCCTGGGGTGTAAGGATCAAACAATATGGGCAGAAGCAGAATACCTGGCACATGGTAAATATTCAGTATATGGTAGGAACTATTGCCATTATCCCTATCTCTTTCTCTCCTCTCTGTCTCTTCTCTGTCTCTCTCTGTGTCTCTGTGTCTGTCTCTCTCTCTCTCTTTCTCTCTCTCTCTTCCCTCCTCCCTGTCTCCCCTTTCTTCCTTCCCTCCCTTCCCCCTGGCTCTCTACATCTCAGAGCAATGCTTGCTGCTCTCAAGACTGGTTCCTGTGGGCAGGAACCCCATTTGCCATTAATCAGAGCAGGGGTCCCCAATGAAGGCCAGAGAGTAAACTTCATCTCCCATTTTCTCCTGTGGGAATCAGGGTCAGCTGAGGCCTAGCTCAAGTCTGTGCATTGGGTCCCAGTAGCTCAGGCCTGGGGCCCCTGGTACGTGTCTCTGCTCTAAGTTATCTCATATTGATATCCACATGTGCTGGCAATGTCACTTCTCATCTTCAGAATCTGCCCCTGCTCTCCAGCTCAACTTGCCTGTGTCCACCTGCGCAGTCCCTCTCCCCACCCCCCCCCACTGCCCAGAATGAATCCTTGCTGAGTGGGTCTCTGGCCCTGTGCCCTAGCCCACCTGCTGCTACCTCCTTCCTACCTGGGAAGGGAGTTGATTGAGAGGGGCTGCTGGGGACATGGAGGTTGGGGCAGGGAGGTGCAGGGAGGCCAGCACAGCAGAGGCCTGCAACACCGTCATCCTGATGAAGGTCTGAGCCTCAGCCCACCCATTCCCTCAGTTCTTGCCATCCCTCCTGCCTGTCCTGGGCCCAGGCCCAGAGCTGGCTTGCTGGGCCACACTGCAGTCATGCTGTTTTTGAATTCTCTCTCTGTTTTGTTCTCTGTTCTGTGCTGTTGTGTCTCCCCGTGTCTGGTCCCCAGGATCCGGCGCTAAGAAACAGGGCGAGGACTTAGCGGATAATGACGGGGATGAAGATGAAGGTATTTGGGGGCTGCAGGGCGCGGCGGCTGGTGCATGGCACAGAGCCCCTCCCCTTTCTCGATGGGGAGAAGCCCCGTCTGTCTGTCTGTCCGTCCGTCCGTTGGTGTGTTTCTGTTCCTGTACAAGGCCGTTGGGCTGTTCCTCCGTCTTTGGTCCGTTGGCCACTGGGAGTTCCAGGGTGATGGAAACGGCTGGCAGGAGCAGGGATCACAAGCAGAGCTATGGGGAGGGCATCTCCCTTGCCCCGAGCCCCCTCCCTCCCCCCGTCTTCTACGGTTCATGGGCACCTGCCTGTGCTGAGCAGCAGGGAGTGTGGAGAGGAAACAGGGCAGGGGAGGGTCTGGAGAAGTACAAAGGAAACTGGACGGTGTTTCGTTAAGGAGACCTCTGTGTCTCTTGGAGAGGCCCAGCTGGACGGCGCATGGAGGAACAAGACAGTGACAGAGGCTAGAACCTCCCCAGCCATCTCCCAGAAAGAGAGATGGTCCCAAGGTCAGGGACTGCAGTAGATTTAGGACAAGACCAGAAAGGCTGTGGGCTAATGTGCCAGGCTAAAGCCATCAGTAGATGGCCTAAGCTCCTTGGGTGATGGTTGGACCAGCCTTCTTCCTTGGAGTAACAGGTTCGTTTGTTCCACAGAGAGCACACCCCCTTCTACCTCCACACGCTGGTCCTACTCCACCCTGGAGGGGCCAGCCAACTCAGGGGGCCCATTGGTGATGGGGAGAACTATGTTGGTGTGACAGTCCAGCTTACAGACTGACAGACTACAGGCAGAGCCTGTAGATCAGGCTGAGAGCCTTGTCTGGACTGCCCCAGGCCTGACACCAGACACTAGGCTGCCTGAGCGTGGGAGCAGTCACTTGATGGGCCCTCCTTGAATGGCCCCTGGGGAGGATCCATCTTCTCTTAATGCTGACTGGGAGCAAGCTGTGTTGTTTTTTTTAATGAGGGGGGACATCCCCAGTGTTTCTGCTTAAGTCCACCCTAGGGAGAATGGGGCAAATGGGCACACGTGGCTGAGACACTACATCAGTAAGGCTCCCCTACCCCACCTCTGCCATTCACTTCCCTTTTCCCGCCTCCTTCCTCGTTCTCTCCCTGTGCCATTCCTTATTCCCACCCCTCTTGTCTCTGTCTGCACTGGGGGGCAGGGGGGAGGCAGCTCCTGCCAATGGCCATTTTTTCCATGTAACTGGTCTAGTCTTGGAGGTTTCAGGGCTCCCCAGACCCTGCTCTCAAAAGCCATGTCAGGTCCCAGGACTCCTGGGTGCCCAGGGCAGGGACTCACCTGATGCCATTAAGAAACCACCAGTTCATGCTCTTCTTGCTGCCCCCTCCAGAGCCCAGCTGTGGACCACCTAGACCTAATTATATTAGGCCCACCTGGTTACTTTCAGTTGGGAGGCAATCAAAACCTGAGTCTTTAAAAATACCATTGAAAGGGTGAACAAATGCAGTCATGGTATTCAATATACACTATGTAAAAAATAACTTTGCAACTTATGGGCAGGGATGAGAGGAGGGAAAACAAAGGAAGGGGTACCATTGTCCAAAAAAATTGTTCTCATTACCTGCCTTATGCCATGGTAACCCCTCCAAATATCACTTTAATCATAATAATAAATTTATATTAAAAATTTTCTATATCATTGGAATTCAACTGACTCTGGCCAAAGCTTGAGCTCTGGGCTAAGTAACCTCATGAGTCCTTCCCTCAGATGGCAGTGGTGTCCTGGCACCTGGGATAGCTTTACTGCTTGCAACCACCCCCCCCCCCAGGGCTGGCGGGGGTGGGGGAGGAAGGGCATTCTATCCAGCCTGTGTCTCACCCCTTCTCCTTACAGACATCCGGGACAGCGGTGCTAAGCCTGTCATGGTTTACATCCACGGAGGCTCTTACATGGAAGGGACAGGCAACATGATTGATGGCAGTGTCCTCGCCAGCTATGGCAACGTCATCGTCATCACCCTCAACTATCGAGTTGGGGTGCTAGGTACGATTCCCTGCCAGGTGCCTAGAAGAAGGCCTGGTTTCTCAAGTTGGGAGGAAAAAATGCTGGAGAATTCAAAGCAAGTTACTTCGATTCTCTAGCTATTGTTAAGGACCATAGCCATAGCTTGTATCTCACCACCCCTACCCAGCTGATGAGGGATTCCTCATATTCCTAGGCCCTTTCTTTGGACCCAAGTACATGCCACTGAAAATTCAGTTTAAATTGCACATATTTGTTTAAGTCCCAAGCCAAGTCTCTCCTCCCACACTTTGTCTTGACTGAGTTTTGTAGGGTTCATTAATTTTTGTTTTTGGTGTCTTTATTCTTACCCCTATCCCCAACCTCACATGCCTAAGCACTCCATACCTATACACTATGCCTACTGATCCACCCATGACCACTTACCCTTAAGCCCACATACATCCACTCTCCATGCATACAGTTCTTTCTCACTCACCCTCACGGAGCAAATGTGTGTCACTCCAGGTCCGCACTACAGACCCCTCACACATGAACACATTCTTCTGCCAGTTCATAGACACATATAACCCTCCTCACATCCACATACTGTATACTTCCCATCCACACCCCATTTTTCATCTTCCATATACATGCATATATATAATATGTACACACATTCTCGTATACTCCCCACAGCTCTGTACTCACATCTATACCCATGTACACAGAGTGTACATCACACTTTTCCTCTATCCCCATACTGACATCTCCCACAAAGACCTATACCCTGGACAGCCATGGCTACACTCAAACTCCACATCATTTACATGTACATAAATATCCTTCCACCCACCCCACACATACACACTCCTATCCTTCTTCACTCCTTCTCCACTTCTGCTGCCACTCCACACACCCACATAACTGCATACATGCACACATCTGCCCCTTGCTTTCCTCACATAAGCACAAACCAATATGCTCCCTCCCTTGATGCAAAACTCCCTACTCATCCATCTGACATGTGAACCAATACTAAACCCCCACACCTATCCCTGCCTCTACATCTACAAATATCCATCCACTATGCACATCTACACACACACCTATAGGCTCCCATCTATATGCATATACATGTATGCATAAACACACATACATGCTTCCCATACATGCTCTGAATATATACATCCCACTCGTACACATGTGCTTCTTTCATCACTCCACAAATCTCTACTCATCCATGGATCTAGAGCTGCATCTGTATACACACACACACACACACACACACACACACACACACACACACACACACACACACACATCTCCCTATCCTGAGAATACCCTTACTTCTCCCTATACTTGCATGCCACAAGTACATATACATGTACACATTCTACTCTCTCCATACATACATCTCCATTCATACCCAGTGATACTCTTATTCACACATTTATTTCCCAATTGCCTCTGCACACGCGCGTGCGCGCGCACACACACACACACACACAAGCACTTCTCCCTGCAATACACATGCTCATTTGAGTGATTAGGCTCCCTCTCTCTGCCCTGTACCTTTCTTAGTTTCTTAGTGAATTCCAGGGCCTATCTATGACCAAGGTCTCCTGGAAAACAAGTGCCTCAGGGAAGGTGACAAAGCACATAGGGCCTTGCTCCCTTCCAGACAGCTCACCCAGGCTCCACACCTCTGTAGAGACCTGAAGAAGCTAACTTGTTTGCTGGAGGGTTTGTGTCCTCAGAATTCCAGCAGGAGTCTAAGGTGTTTGTCAGGTCTGTGGGCCTGAAGGCTGAACCCGCAGTTATATCTTGCTTACTCCCTGACTAGTTGAAGGGCAGAACTTTATTTTTAATTTGCTCTGGAGTATATTGCTTTGCCAGTTCCAATCCCAGAGGTCTTGGCACTACATTTCACTTCCAGGTGGCAATCCCCTCTTGACTTACCTTAATATTATGTAGGATAGGAAAAAACTTATTGTGAGTTCAAACTGGAGATATGATATTCTTCTGAGAAAAGATGAGTCAGCCTGCATCCCCTTCAGTCTCTCCCCGGACACACAGAGTGTGCTGGTCGTGACCCTGATCCCTCCACAGGCTAGTGGACTTTACATTTCTGTCCTTCTTTCTTATTACACGCCTCAGACACCATATCAAAGCTCTTGTAAGCTCCTTTGTCTTGTTAAGAAAGGGGATCTGGAGGTCAAGGTACCATGAAGGTGACTGTAAGTCCACACACTAAGGCCACACAATTCCTAAACAGCAATGATTATGCATAGACATGATCCGATGCAGATATCCAGCCACTATGCACATTACTTGATGGATGGTTACAAGTACATCTGCTAATTTCTTAGAGTAATAGAAAATACTCAACTTAGCTGCTTTTGTAAATTATCAACACAAAGTGCCATCTATAAGGTTTACTAGAACATACAGAGAATTCTAATATGTACCACTTCCATATTGTCAGGCCAGCTAGGAATGAAGGGAAAGCATAGAACAGAGAAAAAAAAAACCAAGGGAAAGTAAGGAAGAAAAGAAAAGGGGCAAGTACTGGTGGCTCATGCCTGGAATCCTAGCTACTCAGGAGAATGAGCTCTGAAGATCATGGTTCAAAGCCAGACAGGCCAAGAAAGTCCCTGAGACCCTTCTCTCCAATTAACCATCAGAAAACCAGAAATAGAGCTGTAGCTCAAAGTGTTAGAGTGCTAGCCTTCAGTGAAAGTGCTCAAGGACAGCACCTAGGGCCTAAATTCAAGCCTTATGACCAACCAAAGGAAAAAAAAGAAAGAAAGAAACAGACCTGGGAGAGCAAAAATGCTAAGGTACTATTGGGGAAATGACTAAGTGAAGAGACAGAAGGAAAGAGTTGGAATTTCAGTAGGTTGTGAGGACTGCAGTGTCCTTTGAGAGTTGTAGGCAAGGGCTGGGAAGGTGGCTCAGTGGTAGAGCATATGCCTTGCATGCCAGAGGCCCTGGGTTCGATTCCTCAGCACCACATAAGCAAAAAGAAAAATGCCAGAAGTGGCGCTGTGGCTCAAGTGGTAGAGCGCTAGCCTTGAGCTGAAGAGCTGAGGGACAGCGCCCAGGCCCAGAGTTCAGGCCCCACGACCGGACCCAAAAAAAAAAAAAAGAGAGTTGTAGGCAATACAGAAGGTTGTTGCACAGGATCACCGTAAATGATATCTTCCTTTGCTAGCTACTTCACAACTCTTCAGCTCCTCCTCTTCTCCTTCTTCTCTTTCTTCTCCTTCTTCTTCTTTTGTCGGTCATGGGGCCTGAACTCTGGGCCTAGGTGCTGTCCCTCAGCTCTTCAGCTCAAGGCTAGCATTCTACCACTTGAGCCACAGCACCATTTCCGGCTTTTTCTGCTTATGTGGTGCTGAGGAATCGAACCCAGGGCCTCATGCATGCAAGGCAAGCACTCTACCACTGAGCCACCTTCCCAGCCCCTGCTCTGATTCTTAAGTTTCATTTTTTTTTTTTTGGGTCCGGTCATAGGGCCTGAACTCTGGGCCGGGGCGCTGTCCTTCAGCTCTTCAGCTCAAGGCTAGCGCTCTACCACTTGAGCCACAGCACCACTTCCAGCTTTTTTCTTTTTGCTTATGTGGTGCTGAGGAATCGAACCCAGGGCCTCAGGCATGCAAGACAAGTGCTCTACCACTGAGCCACCTTCCCAGCTGATTCTTAAGTTTCTATATTAATAGTTCTTAACATTCTGGGGACTCTTATGAGATTCCAATGAAAGCTATGAACTGTCCCACAGAATCAAACACACACACACACACACACACACACACACACACACACACACACACACACACACACACCATATAGAAAGTACTTCACAGGGATGGGAATGTAGCTTAGTGGTAGAGCACTTGTCTAGCATGAGCAAGGCCCAGGGTTCTAGCCCTAGCACCACACACATACAAAAGAAAACTTCATGGAAGTGGAAGTGTAGCAGAGTGCCAGCCTTGAGTGAAAAAGCCAAGCAGGAGCTTCAAGGCTGAGTTCAAGCCTCCGTACTGGCTCACACACACTCAAAAGCAAAATTTCAAGCCAGGTACTGGTGGCTCACACTTGTAATCCTAGCTATTCAGGAGGCTGAGATATGAGGATCACAGTTTGAAGCCAGCTTGGGCAGAAGAGACCATGAGACCCTGATCTCCAATTAACTACCAGAAAATCCTGGGGTTGGTTCAGTTGGTAGAGTGCTAGATAATAAGCAAAAGTGTTAGGCATTGAGTTTGAGTCCCAGTCTCAGATTAAAAAAAAAAAAAAACAAGAAAAAGCCAGGAGTGGAGCTGTGGCTCAAGGGGTAGAGCACTAACCTAGATCAGAAAAGCTCAGGGACAGTACCTAGGCCCTGAGTTTAAGCCCCAGGACACAGAAAAATTTAAAAAGAATTTCACGATACCCTTGAAGTTCATCCATGGAGCTCGTACTAAGAAAATTCATTTACAACCTCCTCTCATTTGGGTAATCAGAACAGTGCCTTGGGGAAGAAGGGGTGTGACCAGAATATTATTCTTGAGGCTTAGGCATTCTTTGATGATTCAAATATCATTATCCCATGCTTAGAAGGAGTTATAAACTAAGATTTGGTCTGAAGTTCTCCACTACTTCCTGTGTACCTTTCAGTTCCTGTTCTGGCACAGAAATATAATCAGTAAGCCATTGATTGCATCTGGGTACATGTAAAATATATATTTTTTGTCTCTTGGCACCAGACATAGAACATGGGTTTGTCCATGATGCTTGAGGATTTTGCTGTGTGGCAGAGGCTCAGTCATTTTGTTTTCCAAGACATCACAGAACAGGTGGCCAATTTTGGACCAAAATGGCATGCATGTACCCTCACCCCCATCAGCTTCTCCTGAGTAGTGAAACAATGTAGCTTAGTGGTAGAGTGCTTGCCTAGCATGCATGAAGCCCTGGGTTCAATTCCTCAGTACCACACACACAGAAAAAGCCAGAAGTGGTGCTGTGGCTCAAGTGGTAGAGATAGCTTTGAGCAAAATAAGCTCAGGGACAGTGCCCAGGGCTTGAGTTCAAGCCCCAGGACTGGCAAAAAACAAAGGAAGAAAAAAAGGAGCTTTTCTAGACATCTTGGTTGATTCATGTATATGGAGAACATCACAGTCTTGTCCAGGGAAGAAGGGTAGCTATTATTTCACTGCACTTGAGGCCAACAAAAGAAAAAGACTCCAGCAGGATATAGGATATTCCTGGGCTAAGGAGCTAGGGACTTGCCTCCTTTTATTCTAAGTTCCAAAATTAACAATACTACATCCCTGATTGGGTACCCTCCAGGTAAACCAAAAACCTGGTCAATATCAAGCCTTGAGTGATTTAGGTACAATCTGTCAAATCATCCCATCTTCTTTTTGATAAGCAGCTTACTAGGTACCACAGTATCAACTTGGGTCCAGGGAAGCTGGCTTAGATTTAGTTAGACAGTTTATGCCTAGCATTGGGTATTTTAGCCTCTCTTGTCTTGTGGTTTTTAGGGGTGGCCAGGATACTTGGAAACAAAAATAAGTGGCTGATATCCCAAACCACCAGATTGTGTGTGCTCCTGATGGATCACACTCACCAAGTCTTTTTTTTTTTTTTTTTTGCCAGTCATGGGGCCTGAACTCTGGGCCTGGGTGCTGTCCCTCAGCTCTTCAGCTCAAGGCTAGTGCTCTACCACTGGAGCCACAGCGCCATTTCCGGCTTTTTCTGTTTATGTGGTGCTGAGGAATCGAACCCAGGGCCTCATGCTTGCAAGGCATGCACTCTACCGCTGAGCTACCTTCCCAGCCCTCACCAAGTCTTCTTGACCCCATTTGGATGTAGTTCTTTTTTGTGTATGCCAGAATTAAGGCTTGAACTTAGGGCCAAGGAACTTTCCCTTAGCTTTTTTTTTTTTTTTTAATTAAGGCTGCTGCTCTACCATTTGAGCTATAGCCCCACTTACAGCTTTTTTTTTACTGGTTAATTGGAGATAAGAATCTCATGGACTTTTCTGCCTGGGTTGGTTTTGAACCATGATAATTAGATTTCAGTCTCCTGAGTAGCTAGGATTAGAGGCATGAGCCACTGGTGCCCAGCTGGATAATAGTTTGTTTTTTTGTCGGTCATGGGGACTGAACTCTGGGCTTGGGCACCCCTCAGCTCTTCAGTTCAAGGCTAGTGCTCTACCACTTGAGCCACAGTGCCACTTCCAGCTTTTTCTGCTTATGTGGTACTGAGGAATTGAACCCAGGGCCTCATGCATGCAAGGCAAGCACTCTACCACTGAGCCACCTTCCCAGCCCCAGGATAATAGTTCTGGAAGCAGAATTCTTCTTGTAATAGGGATCACTGACAGGGCACCATCCACATGCTTCAGTGCTCCCTTTCTGGAAGGTCAAACCATCCACCCAGTTTTCAGTCCTTTGTTCCCTAGCCCAGGAAATTGGTTCATGTTGGAGAAATCTACCACATCCAACTGCAGACTTTGCTGCTGATTAAGACCGACATCTTTGACATATTTCACTGAATGTGAAATGAAACTGGTGAAGGCTGAAGCCAAGTCTGCTATTGCCTAAGTAAGAGAAAAGGAAAAGAGAGTATGAGGGAAGGAGACAGAAGGGAAGGAAGGTTAAGAGAAAGACATAGTGATTTTTGCCACAGGGTTTCAAGGGGTAGTAGGCAACCGAATTGGGTCTTGAGCTCCATAATTTTTTTTAAAGACTTATAGGTATGGCTTTAGTTTTCTTAAGGAACATGGCAATTTTGAGTTGAATTTTTCCACTCATCCTTGATCTAATCTCTTTTCCTTTCCTCATCTGGAACCTGGGGCTAAAGAGGACTTTTGATGAGGTCCTGGGAGGAATAACTAAGTACTTTACATACTTAATTGTACCAAAGGTAAATTAATAACACACTTGAAGAGGCCAAGAGGATACAGAAAGATTCAAAAGGCAGTGATCAGGTCTTGGGCCTGCTTGAGTGTATTTGAATTCAGCCTCTGCCCAAGGACCGCCAGGACTGCAGGAGAGCTCTCTGAACTGTGAGCACCTTCTCCAACATGGTTTTGCACTAAGTTGATTCCAGGTGCTGTGAATGAGCTTTTAATGGTGGACTCAAAGGATACTAATCCATATGTGAGTTTTCAGTGTGCTGGAGCACTGCAATTACCCACCTGAAAAGGACCCTTCCAAAAACCTAGTACAGAAGAACACAGTCTTCTAAGGATCAGGGAAAAGAGATGAAACAAGGCAGCCAGATAAGTCTAAAATGGAAGCAGGTGGTGATGGGGAATATAGGACATCTCTGTGGGATAGCCAGCAGGTGGGCGGGAAGGTAGTCTCCATGGTAACAAGTCTCTGTAGCAGTAAATCCCAGCAGGTGGGTGGGAAGGTAGTCTCCATGGTGACATGTCTCCTCAGCAGCAAATCCCAGTGGGTGGGCGGGAAGACCTGTTTCTGTGGTAACGCACTGCACTGACTTCATTTCTCCACCAGATGAAAAAGATGGTCTAACCCAGTGGCTTCTCAACTTTAGCAGGCATCAGCATCACCTGGAGAGCTTGTTAAAATCATAGATTGCTGGAACCCACCCTCAGAGTTTCTGATTAATTAGGTGTTGGAGGAAGGGAAATGAGGACCTACTCTGAGGATGAAGGGAAGGGGGCCATCCAAGGTCCTGCAAAAATGTGGGGATGAAGTAATTTGTATGGGAAGGACTAGGAGAGGTTAGATATTATTACCTTTTAGAACTTTCACGTCCTGCTGGGTGCTGGTGGCTCACACCTGTAATCCTAGTGACTTAGGAGGCTAACATCTGGTGATTGTAGTTCGAAGCCAGCCTGGGCAGGAAAGTTCATGAGACCCTTATCTTCAGTTACCCATGTAAAAGCTGCAAATGGAGCTGTGGCTCAAGTTGATAGAGTGCTAGCCTTAAGCAGAAAAAAAAAAGTTCAGAGACAGCCCCTAGGCCCTGAGTTCAAGCCCCATGACTGGCACAAAAAGAAAAAGGTAAAAAGAAGCCGGGCGCCAATGGTTGGTCATGCCTGGAAGTTGAGATCTGAGGATCAAGGTTCAAAGCCAGCCCAGGCAGGAAAGTCCATGAAACTCTTATCTCCAATAAGCCATCAGAAAACTGGAAGTGGCACTGTAGCTCAAGTGGTAGAGTGCTAGCCTTGAGCTGAAATGCTAAGGGACAGCGCTCAGCCCCAGAGTTCAAGTTCAGGGAAAAAAAATAAAAAAGGAATCTTCCTTTACAGAGAAGGAAGGGGAAAGGAGTAACTATATTGGGTTTGTACCCATTTTATCCTTCTTACAACTCTATATTTTTAATATAATTGTACAGGAGCAAAAACTGTGGCCCAGAGATTTTAAATAAGTTTTCCAAGGCCATGTGACTTGGATCCAAATCAAGGACCATTTGACTCCAGTGTCTTTTGCTTTTTCCACTATACCTTGCCAGATGTTTAGTACCATGTCCCTTGAAAGCATGTCTGGGCAGAAGATTCAGAGTTCTGACCTCTTGCTGGTTCTGGAGTTTAACTCTCCCACCTAAAGGAAGCAGCCACTTCCAATGTTCTGTTTGGCCTCCTTCCAAACTGGATCAGGGATGGAAGGCAGGGAGCCAACACTGCCTATATTAATGAGGCTAGACCTCCCAGGAAGAAGTGGTTTAGGTTAGCAAGATGGGAAGAACTGCATGGCCATGTGCTCATCCTCTGTCGCAACTCCCCCCACCCCCAACTCCTACCTGCATCCTCAGCCAAATCCTCCATCCCTTTGCCTTTACTGTGTTCATGCTCTTTGTTTAATCTAGGTTTCCTGAGTACTGGAGATCAGGCTGCCAAGGGAAACTATGGGCTTCTTGACCAAATCCAAGCCCTCCGGTGGGTGAGCGAGAATATTGCCTTCTTTGGAGGAGATCCCCGCCGTATTACTGTCTTTGGCTCGGGCATCGGTGCGTCTTGTGTCAGCCTCCTCACACTGTCACATCATTCTGAGGGTGAGTAGCTCCTGGAGTGAAACAGACTAGTCCCATGCTGGCTGAAAACCTTGAGCCCCAGGGCCTTCTAGGCTCTAGAATGCCTATTTCCATGTCCCAGGAACAGAACAAGGAATCCACCAGTCCTCTTCCACCAGCTAGCTAGCCCTTCAGGAAGAAATGGAAGAGAATTGTTTCTTTGGGGGAAGAAGTATGTCTCCAACTGTGAGAGAGAGAGAAGGAGAGAATCTCATTTACACCCTAGAAGAGTAAGGTACTCCTTCGGGCATGGGAGTCTTTATTGGCAGAATGAGAGTACAATGTTTCTCTCTGAAGGGACAATAGTTCTTTTTGTTTTCTTTCTTTTTTTGCCAGTTGTGGGACCTGAACTCTGGGTCTGGGCGCTGTCCCTCAGCTCTTCAGCTCAAGGCTAGCACTCTACCACTTGAGCCACAGCACCACTTCTGGCTTTTTCTGCTTATGTGGTGCTGAGGAATCGAACCCAGTGCAAGGCAAGCACTCTACCACTGAGCCACCTTCCCAGCCCTGGGACACTAGTTCTTTTTGGCAGAGAAAATATTTCAGTATGGGATGGACATGTTACTTCTGAGATGAAATCTAAAGGTAGAGATTAGTTCCTAGGTATAAGAAACACTCATTGTCTGCCTTTCTCTCAAAGAACAAGTCTGTACAAGAGAGAAAATGAACTTGAGCAGAAGATGAGCCCAAAGTGAGAATCTCTGGCCTGGGATTTCTTCTGAGGGACAGTGGTCTGTTATTGAGTGACCTATTCCTGGGATATACAACCCACAGAAGGAAGGCTTATTTTTAGCCTCTCTCCAGTGGTGGGTCTCTGAGCCACTTCTAAGAGGTGGAACACAATCTTTGTCCTTTGGCAAGGGAATGTTCTCTCCATCTTGAGAATGTACAGAATATTCTGTCTCTGATAGGCAAAGCTGAGTGTGTGTTTGGGGGAGAGAGAGAGACAGACAGACAGAAAGAGACAGAGAAAGACAGAGACAGAAACAGAGAGGGAGTAATGGGAACTACTAAGGTGAAAATTTTTTCTTATGTGCAGGTTCTAGGGCTTGAACTTAGGGCCTGGGTGCTATACTTGAGCTCTTTTGCTTAAGACTAGTGCTCTATCACTTGAACCACAGTTCTACCTCTGGCTTTTTGAGTGGTTAATTGGACATAAGAGTCTCACAAGATGGCTGGGAAGTTGGCTCAGTGGTAGAGCGCTTGCCTTGCATGACTGAGGCCCTGAGTTCGATTCCTCAGCACCACATAAGCAAAAAGAAAAAAGCCAGAAGTGGCGCTGTGACTCAAGTGGTAGAGCGCTAGCCTTGAGCTGAAGAGCTGAGGGACAGCGCCCAGGCCCAGAGTTCAGGCCCCATGACCGGACCCAAAAAAAAAAAAAGAGTCTCACAAGATTTCCTGCCCAGGCTGGTTTTAAACCATAATCATTAGATGTCAGCCTCCTGAGTAGTTAGGATTACAAGCATAAACCACTAGTACCAGGCTACAGTTGAGCTTCGTGTGCGCGCGCGCTTATCCTGGGACTTGAACCCAGGGTCTGGATGCTATCCCTGAGATATTTTTGCTTGAAACAAATGCTCTACCACTTGAGCTACAGCTTCAGTTCCAGCTTCTTGGTGATTAAGAGTCTCATAGACTTTCCTACTTGGGCTGGCTTTGAACCATGATCCTCAGATTCAGCCTCCTAAATAACCAGGATTATAGGCATGAGCCACAAGCACCTAGCTAAAGCTGAGTTTCTAATGAAGAAAAGATCTTCCTGAAATAAGTGTCCCTTTTCTGAAGTAAGGAAATCTGAACGAATTAAATTGAAATTGCAGTGGAATTGAAATTGACTCTATGGGGGCTGGGAAGGTGGCTCAGTGGTAGAGTGCTTGCCTTGCATGCATGAGGCCCTGGGTTCAATTCCTCAGCACCACATAAGCAAAGAGTATAAATAACAAATAAATAAGACCTTAATTGTCAAAAAAAAAAAAGAAAGAAAAGAAATTGACTCTATGGTTAGTGTTATTCTGGCATGCTCTCTCTTTTTTTTTTTTTTTGGTCCAGTTGTGGGGCCTGAACTCTGGGCCTGGGCACTGTCCCTCACCTCTTCAGCTCAAGGGTAGCGCTCTACCACTTGAGCCACAGCACCACTTCCGGCTTTTTTCTTTTTGCTTATGTGGTGCTGAGGAATCGAACCCAGGGCCTCAGGCATGCAAGGCAAGCACTCTACCACTGAGCCACCTTCCCAGCCCTGGCATGCTCTCTTTAAAGGTCTGTCTTTCTTAGAGAGGAGAATCACCTTCTCTGGCCTAGAACTTCTGTCTCTGCCTCTCTAGAGACTACCCTGGTGAAGGGAGATTAAGGTGGGATTTGTACGCGCTAAAGAGAGGGAATGGGGGGCTAGGGTATAGCTCAGTGGTAGTACTTGCCTAGCATCCCTACCTAAGGCCCTGAGTTCCATCTCCAGCAGAGAGAAACAGAGAATGTATTTCTAGTTGGCAGTAGTGGGAGTATAGATCCCTCTCTTTTTTCCCCAAAGTAGGGCACAATAACTGACTGTGAGGGTCCTTGTGTCTGAAGACAGACTAGGGGCCTCTTCTCGTTGGGGACTCTTGTAAGAGGAAATGACCTTACCTGGAATGGTACTTGTGTCTCTGAAGGACTGTCTTGTTTAACGAGTTGTTTTCTTGGGCTAGGGGTATAGCTTAATAGCAGAACACTTGCCTAGCATGTGTGAGGCCCCAAGTTCCATCCCCAGCACTGCAAAAAAAAATTCGTTTTCTGTGCCTTTCTATAATTGTCTCATGGAGAATAATCTAGAAAAATTAGGTTCTCTTAAGTAGTAATCTGCATTTCCGTCCCTTCCCTTCTGCTCACATAAACTGGCTTTCTGCTAGAGCAGTGACATTGTGTTCCTAAGGGCCAAATTATCTTTGGAATATCAGTTTTCTGATATTCAAGTCCATGTACACAGAACTCCCTTGAATATTAAGGCTATGGAGAATGGTAGACTTTTTTAAGAAGGGGAAGAAGCTGCTTCATTTTTAGCTTAGAGGGTAGGAATCCTTTCTGCTTGAGAGAAATTTAGATGTGTTGTTAATGGCTTCTGCAAAAGGGAAGTCTCGGCAGTCTCGGGGAGAACATGTGCCTGGGAGACTTTCAGACCTTAAGGCCTTTGCCCTGGAGATCCTTCCCCAAAACTCCCAGAATATGGGGCTGTCTCCTGCCTGCATTTCTCATCTCTCATGAAAAAGACCCCTTTGTGGTGTCAGCGCCAGCTCCCTGGTGGTGTGCTGGCACAGAGCTGGGCCCAGCTGGGCAGGAAGCAAGAGGGAAAGACAAGGGATGATAAAGAGAGGGAGCATAAGGAGGCTCATGTCTGGGACCCAAAGGGTTACTTTTCACTGTCATTTCCTTAACCCCCACGTTACTGATCATTGCACCAGAATAGGGAAGCAGTAGAGGAATGGAGGTAGAGAGAAGTCAAGAAAGGGGCCTGGCAGTTGTGGTCCTAGCCAGTCATCCCCGCCTGCTAAAGACTTGTTTTTCTTTCCTAGCCTGTTCATGACATAGGGCAGCCTTAGTGACAAAGGAATAAGATGTTTTATGGCCACGTGTGACAGAACAGACCTGACCCACTGTCACTTACCTTCTATAGGGCTTTTTCAGAGGGCCATCATCCAAAGTGGTTCTGCTCTGTCCAGCTGGGCTGTGAACTACCAGCCAGTGAAGTACACCAGCCTGCTGGCAGACAAAGTGGGCTGTAATGTGTTGGACACCGTGGATATGGTGGACTGTCTTCGGCAAAAGAGTGCCAAGGAGCTGGTAGAGCAAGACATCCAGCCAGCTCGCTACCATGTGGCCTTTGGCCCTGTGATTGATGGTGATGTCATTCCTGATGATCCTGAGATTCTGATGGAACAGGGAGAGTTCCTCAACTATGATATCATGCTTGGTGTCAACCAGGGTGAGGGTCTCAAGTTTGTGGAAGGGGTGGTTGACCCTGAGGATGGTGTCTCTGGCACTGACTTTGACTATTCTGTCTCCAACTTTGTGGACAATCTATATGGCTATCCTGAGGGTAAGGATACCCTGAGGGAGACCATCAAGTTCATGTACACAGACTGGGCAGACCGTGACAACCCTGAGACTCGTCGTAAAACACTGGTGGCACTCTTTACTGATCACCAGTGGGTGGAGCCCTCTGTGGTAACAGCTGATCTGCATGCCCGCTATGGCTCACCTACCTACTTCTACGCCTTCTACCATCACTGCCAGAGCCTCATGAAGCCAGCTTGGTCAGATGCAGCTCATGGGGATGAAGTACCCTACGTTTTTGGTGTCCCTATGGTAGGCCCTACTGACCTCTTCCCCTGCAACTTCTCCAAGAATGATGTGATGCTTAGTGCTGTCGTCATGACCTACTGGACCAACTTTGCCAAGACTGGGTAAGGAGAAAATGGGTGTTTTCTTCTTTGGAACCCCAGCATGACCTTCTTTTTCCTCTGTCTAACCTTTTCCATCATATCCCTTCCTATGATATCCTCCAAAGCTTGTTTCTTAACCACGCCCCCCTCTCCCTGCCATCCCTTTTGGAGATTTCCTGCCATTTTCCTTCCTTCAAATTCTTCTTGAAGGAGCTAAGAGTGTAGCTTAGTGCTAGAGCACCTGTTCATGTGCCCAAGGCCTTGTTGCCTAGTACCATAAAGGAAAAAAAAAAAAAAAAAGAAAAGTAAGGTTGTGTTGAGGATCCAAACGAGCATCAAGTGTGAGCAGGTGCTGGGTGCTGGTGTCTCACAATTGTAATCCTACTCAGGAAGTTGAGATCTGAGGATCAAGGTTTGAAGTCAGCACAAGCAGGAAATTCCATGAAACTCTTGTCTCCGATTAACCACTAAAAAGCTGGAATTGAAGCTATGGCCAAAGTGGTAGAGTGCTAGCCTTGAACAAGAAAACTCGGGGACAGTGCCCAGGCCTTGAGTTCAAGCCCAGCACTGGTACAAAAATCAGAGACCATGTGAGATACGAATGAAGTCCAGAAAAAAATCTTTAGAGTGTTCTTAGCAAAAGTAAGCAGCTGAAAAGTTTGCTAGATGCCCAGTAGTATGTGAAAAGACATAGCATCTGCATAGGCCAAGCTCAGGGGATGAGCACTGTTCTGGTGATGCGTGTGCCCACCAAGGGGAGTAGGAGATCAATCAGATCAATCCATTCCTTTCTTCAGGGTATGGCTTCGGGGTGTGTACAGAGGGCCAGACTCTGAGAAAAAATGGGAATAGTGGGAAAATTTGGACTGGGGAAGAGAGTTTTATAGGAGGGTGTGAGAGGAAAGTGGCCAGGTGGTCCTTTCCTTAACCAAGTAGAGTAACCCAGAATTTCCATGTGATATTTCAGAGATCCCAACAAGCCCGTCCCCCAAGACACCAAGTTCATTCACACCAAGGCCAATCGTTTTGAAGAAGTGGCCTGGTCCAAATACAACCCCCGGGACCAGCTCTACCTTCACATTGGGCTCAAACCCAGGGTCCGTGATCACTACCGAGCCACTAAGGTGGCCTTTTGGAAACACCTGGTGCCCCACCTGTACAACCTCCATGACATGTTCCACTATACATCCACAACCACCAAAGTGCCGCCTCCGGATACCACCCACAGCTCCCACATCACGCGAAGGCCCAATGGTAAGACCTGGAGCACCAAGCGGCCAGCCATCTCCCCTGCCTACAGCAATGAGAATGCCCAAGGGTCCTGGAATGGGGAACAGGATGCAGGGCCACTCCTGGTGGAGAACCCTCGAGACTACTCCACCGAATTAAGTGTCACCATTGCTGTGGGAGCCTCGCTCCTGTTCCTCAATGTTCTGGCCTTTGCTGCCCTCTACTACAGGAAGGACAAACGGCGTCAGGAGCCCCTAAGGCAGCCTAGCCCTCAAAGGGGAGCTGGGGCCCCTGAATTGGGAGCCGCTCCTGAGGAGGAGCTAGCAGCACTCCAGCTGGGTCCCACTCACCATGAGTGTGAGGCCGGTCCCCCCCATGACGCCCTACGCCTCACAGCATTGCCCGACTACACCCTGACCCTGCGGCGCTCCCCTGATGACATTCCACTCATGACCCCCAACACTATCACGATGATTCCCAACTCCCTAGTTGGGCTGCAGACATTGCACCCCTATAACACCTTTGCCGCAGGGTTCAACAGTACCGGGCTGCCCCACTCACATTCCACTACCCGGGTATAGCTCCAATCCAGAGCACAGCTCATCTCCTGGCTCCTTCCCTCCCAGATACACACACACACACACACACACACACACACACACACACACCATGTGCGTACACACACTGACACACACATGCATCCATACACACCACATATGTATACGCACGCACCTGCACCCTACAGCAGACCCATCTGCACAGACACAGATGTGGACATGCACCCGCATGTATAAAACCACCAAGACAGAAGTCAATCTGAGCAAACCCTTCCAATGGGGGGCGCAAAGGAGTCCTCATAAACTGAGGACCCACAGCAGCTGAAACCAGCTCCCTGAGCCTGACCACAGACACTCCTGGGGGGCCCTGAAAGCAACCGCTGAACACCCCCTTGGTGCTCGCCTTCGGCCTCTTGGAACTGCACCATCAACCAACTCCAGACTTGGGAGCTTTAAAGAGCAGAATAGCTCTTCCTCCCCCAGACTTGGTCGTTTTTCTGGGTCTTGTTTTTTTGTTGTTGTTGTTGTTGTTTTGTTTTTTTTTTTTTTTAAGAAAACTGGAAACAAATGCTTTTTCCAATCCATGACTGTGAAGAGGCTCCAGAAAGGAGACTCCAGGTCCAGGTCTGTCTGGTTCTGGAATCCCTATGTTCACACATCAGACCAAGGAAAAGGAACCCCTACTCACCCCTCCCCCCCCAAAAAAGAAACCGATTTGAGCAAGACCATCTGGGAGAGTTCTCTTGGGGAGAGTTCTCCTGCCTTTCATGTGTCCCCGAAGAGGGCTGCAGAGCTGTTAGCATGACTCGCTTCTTCTAAAGGCTAGCAGCCTTGGCCTGGCTAGGCCAGGGGACCCTAAACCTGGTGAATAAGGTACTGTGGAGGCTGTGTTATTCTTGGGACCCCAGGTACATAATCTCGGTTCTGCCTCTGCCCTAGGGGAAATGCTATTGGAATTTGCCCCATTTTCTTTAGTCTCTTTTTGTGTCTGTCATTTCTATTTCCAAAAAGGCAGTGTTTTTTTCCCCCTTCTTTCGTTATTGTTGTTGTTGGCTCTTTTTTTTTTTTTTTTTAAAGAAAAGTTCTTAAAACACTAACGGAAAACCCATGGAGTTTGTCCTTTGTAAAAATTTTAAACAGTGTCTTGATATAAAAATAAAAAATCCAGTTAGCACTCCCAACCTGCCTCCCTTGCACCGGGCATTTGCCCTGACAGCCTCAGAGCAGGGCACCTCCACTGGCCAGGAATCTGGCAATCGCAGCCTGGTTGCCTTGGAACTCAAACAAGTCTGGGCTATGCTCTGGGCTGTGCTCTGCCGGCCCCCAGGGCCCCTTGCATGAACGTCTCTCCAGATCGTTATCAGGTTGCTGTCTCCATCCCTCTGGCCCCCAGCACTCCTGGTTCCTGCAGCTGAAGCCTCCTAATGAAACAGCAAAAATAATACTTCCTTCCTCCTCTGTTACCACTGCTGTTGTCTTCTCCTCTTTCTCTTACTGTTGTCTCCTCCTCCTCCTCCTCTTCCTCTTCTTCCTCCTCCTCTTTTTCCTCCTCCTCTTGCTCCTCCTCCTTCTCCTCCTCCTCCTCATGCTTTTTTCCTCCTCTTCTTTTTCATCTTCCTCTTTTTCCACTCCCACCTCCAACACCACCCTGCCCTCATCTTGGGGCTGGGAGGAGGCTTGATCTCTTCCGTGCTGAAATTGTTTCTGTTCCTATCTAAATCCACTGTCTGTGCCATTAGCCACGTGGACTCCCTGGCCTTGGGTGACTGACAGAGCAGAAACCCCTCTTTCCCTGGGGATGCTTCTTTCCTGTTTTGTGAATTCCAATTGGAGAAGTCACCAGAGCCCTGGGAGCAATTTCCCTCAGGATTGTGATCAGTAGCTTCCTGGCAATTCTGAGGCTTGGACTTCATGGGGATCCACAGGGTTAGCATTGTGGGATGGATTCTCAGTGACCTGAATGACTAAACTTGGAATCTGCTCATTGGGCATGACAGTTGGGCAGGGTTGCTGCTGATACTTTGAAAGCCAGGAATAGAATTCTGCAAAGTGCCCCTGACAAAATGAGAAAGTTGAGCCATCATAACCAGGATAATATGCGCAAGGGATGAATATAAGGTAGCATGGACAAAGTCCCAAAGCCAGAGCTTTGGAAATGGACATACTAGTTGATGACAGATGTATAGTTAAAAGAAGAACTGGGGCTAATGGCTCACAATCGTAATCCTAACTACTCAAGGGCTGAGATCTGAGGATGGCAGTTGAAAGCCAGCCTGGACAGAAAAATCAGACTCATCGCCAACCAGCAAAAAGAAATGGAGCCGCAGCTCAAGTGGTAGAGCACTAGCCTTAAACAAAAAAGCTAAGGGACAGTGCCCTGGCTCTGAATTCAAGCCACAGTATGGGCATACACACACACAACAACAACAACAACAACAACAACAATTGAGGAGAGGTTGCACAGGAGGAATGGATTCACAGTTGTAGAGCTGTTGTACTCCCTCTTTCCCTCCCTGCCTCTCTCCCTTGTTTCCAAAACGCACATGCGTACTAGGGTATAGTAACAAAAAACCAGCACCAAGGAGCCATGAGTGTTAGAACCTTCTATTTTTATTTTTATTTTTATTTTTTTGTTAGTTGTGAGGCTTGAACTCTGGGTCTGGGCACTGTCCCTGAGCTTTTTTTGCTTAAGGTGAGTACTCTACCACTTGAGCCACAGCAACACTTCTGGTTTCTGGTGTTAATTGGAGATAAGAGTCTCACAGGACCTTCCTGCCCAGGCTGGCTTTGAACCGAGATCCTCAGATCTCAACCTCCTGAGTAACTAGGATTCCAGGCATGAACCACTAGCGCTCAGCCCCAACCCTCCTAAATTATAGTTGGGGAAAAGGGCCCACAAAGCCTATTATAGTAGTGGTAGGAACAGCTCAGTAATATATGACATTTGCCACCATCCTCCTCCACTTTTTTCTCTCTACTTACTATTGGTTATGCCTTCCAAAGCATGCACAGGCCAATCCTAGGCTGACAGGTCTCTAACATAGGTGGAAAAGTGAAGAAAGTCTAGTGAAGCGCAAGACCAATTGTGCCAAAGGACTGAGTGTTGGGATTTTCTTCTTTTAATTTAGAAAGAAGGAGGCTGATGAGGAGACATTCAAGGTTGCTGAGTACCTACTATGTGACAAGTATGTTCCATTTCTATTAAGGATGTGAGAAGGGAGATGAGATTAAAAGAAAATCCAAGGGAAGGCATTGCTGTGGATAGGAGACATTCATAGGCCCTTAGGAAGTCCTCAATAGAAGTTGCTGAATGAAATGAATGGCTACAAAAGAAAAACACCACTATCCTTCACCCACCCAAAAGCCAGGGGCTGGATTACATCACCTTTTTGGGTCAATTCAGAATATTTTCATCTTCCAACTTTTGATTGCACCATTTCAGGTATTTCCAAACTGGGTCTCTCATATAGTTTGAGGGGGCGGATAAGCCTCCCAATCAGAAAACTCAAGATACTATAACAAAGCCAGGCTTAAACCTATTAAAAGCTCATCAGGGGTACTGGTGGCTCATACCTGTAATCGTAGCTACTCAGGAGGTTGAGATCTGAGGATCAAGGCTAAAAGCCAGCCTGGGCAGAAAAGTCCATGAAACTCTTATTTCCAATTAATCACCAAAGACCCAGAAATGGAGCTTGGCTTAAGAACAACAGCTCAAGGATAATGCCCAAGGCCATGATGGCACGCGCGCGCGCGCGCGCGCGCACACACACACACACACACACACACACACACACAACTGGTCCTCACAACTTTGAAAGGTCTGAATGGAAGAGGTAAGTAACCTGCAAGATATGGTAGGATTGCAGTGTAATTAGCAATTCATTTTGTGCCCATGTAGATTGACATTTTTGATCCTGTTTGCAGACCACCAGCCTCCAATCCCCAATTCTTTGTTTGAAGAGAAGTATAGGATATACTTGGATTTTCTTCCATATTGTCCAAGTCATTACTGCCGCATCCCTAGGTTGATCTGCTTTCTATTTTAGTCCTTTGGGAAGCTGAACACAGATCTCCGGATCTGAATTTGTGCTGTGTGTGAGGGGTCAGAGGTTGGTCAATGTAGAAATCTCCATAGAAGAATAGTTCAGGACTGATCCTGGGCTAGTTGAGCTATACTATGACGGATAGAAGAGTAAACACTGGCAGGAAGACAAAACTGAACTATGATCAAATTAATGAAATACCTAATCCAATACATCTTATGGATGAGAGAAATTGCAGGAAAGAGGCCATGGAGGGAAAGGGCAGAGCATAGAGGTGAGATGTAGGCATGCTTGAGGAGCAGGGAGGGGGAGGGGAGTGGCCTGATGGGGTGGGAGGGCTCAAAATTATCATGGGACATCAGATTGGCCAGGTGGGCTGTCAAGCTCTTCACCAAAGAAAACTTTGTTGGATGAGTGATATGGAGGCCATGACCCAACTCTTGGACTAATGGTTTTATATTGAAACAACAACAACAACAACAAAAACACCCTCCGTCTGCTCCACATTCACTCCTCCTCTACAAGGAGAAGACCTTTCTTTCAGAGTAGAGAGGACAAGGTGAGCACTAGAGAGAAGCTGCTGAAGGCAGTCTAGTCCCAGAGAGTTTTCAGCTGCTCTGAGAAACTCCATCTCATGATCTGGGTCAATAACAGCCTGGAGCACTTGGACGCCGTGCTGTTTAGTTGCAGGACAACCCTACAGAGAATGAAAGAATTGCATGCTACAACCCAGACATGGGCAAACATGGCCCATCATTTTGTAACTGAGAAAAGGTGAATTCCGCAGTTAAACATCAATACATAAGAATATGGATAGAGGACAGATAATTAAAAGAATCAAAGAAAGTGATTGTCTAGTCCCTATATGGATTAAAAAAATATATCTTTCCCTACCCAGATCATTGCTTTTGCTCAGTAGACTGGCTAGGTCGATAGATGAGGGATTACTAAGCCTACAATGTACCTGGGAGTTCAATTAAACATTCTCTACAGACTTTTGGGACAATACAGAGAAATGTACATGTGTAAAGGTAAACCAAGGAGAATTCTGAACTCTGAAGTGAATACACATGAAAGGATTCTGTTTTAATGTCACTAAGTCAGACTTACAAATGCTATGAAGCTGGTAAACTCTTATTTGAACTCCAAAATGGAATGGCACATGGGTAGCACACAAGAGAGGTGGCATACAGAGTCTTTAGAGTAAATAAAACGTTATTATCAGTTATAAGTTGAAAGCATAGTTTGGCTGCTACAAAAACAGTTGTGATCTTGGGTCATGTTAATAAGGGTATAACATTCAAAATAAAGGAGATTGTGTTACTCTGCACTGATCAGACCACACCTGATGCCCTCTGTTCAGCTATGGGAACCAGAATTCAAGGGACATATTAACAAAGTATGTCCAGAGAAGAGTGATGAGTCCAGTGAAAGAAATTTGTCTACTGATGGACAATCATTCTGGGCTTATAAGGGAGAGGAAGCTGGAGATTTGTTCTATGTAACTCCAAACATTCTGGGACCTAATGGATAGAAGTTATAAAAATGTAGATTTGGGTTCAACATAAGAAAGTTGCTCTTTTTCCTTTCCTTTTTTTTTCTAATGAAAAAAATTGTAATAAAAGTTTTAGCTCATGATTGCAGCCTCTTGAAGTCCTTTAAAGTTTATTTTAAAGTCAGAGAAGAAACAAATTCCCTAAACCCTTAACACCCTAACACAAATGCTTGGCTGTGTATAAAACGAACTTTCTAAAGCTTAGTAATACTGTGTAATTAGAGTGGATGGCCTAAAGGGCAGGAGATAGCCAAGCTATGACAGAACAACCACCAGTCTATGTGGCTGATGCAAAGACAATGAAAGTGGCTGATAAAGGCTGAGATGGATGACTTGTAGGCTTACTGAGATCTTATGATACTTGAGCTGGAAGGTCTCATGATAAAGTATTCAGGCACATATTTCTGGATCAGAGGTCCAAAGTGGGCCTGAGGAGAGACTGGAAGCAGAGATAACAACTGGTTTAAGAGGTGCCTGCTCTAAGGGCTACCTCTATTGTCACAGCCATCACCACCCCCCCCCCAGTTGAATTTCGAAATTTCAGTATCAGAAGCAGCTCTACTGGTTGCCTAGTTCCCCTTATTTATGACCTGATGATCTTATGATTGATTCCCTTATGCAACTTCTTTGTAGTTATCTTGCCTCTGTTGAAATACCTCCTGTAATGGGGAAAATATCATCCTCTGAAGACCAACCATTGTATACTGGATCATCTGGAACCACTATCAAGCTTAAATTTAAGATTGAGTCAAAGTTGGTTTTCCCATAGTCCTTACCATTTGCTCCTGTCTATGCCCTATTCCAAGACAAAACAAGGTTACTTCCTCTAATATATATTTGAAAACTGGATTCCAAGCTACTAGTAGCACCTCGTTCATCTCTCCTCCATGTTCAACAGCTACAATAAGTAGTTCATACACAATAGTTTTTATATCCTTTCATATTTAAGGTCTCCTTTCTGTGCTCGCTCCAAATTGCTAAAATCCCTGATAGTGTTTCATGTTCAAGGCTAAAGGTAGCCAAACTGGATGTCAGTGGCTCACACCTTTAATAATCCTAGCTACTCAGGAGTTTGAGATTTGACAGTTGTGGTTCGAAGCCAACCCAGGAAGGAAAGTCCCTGATACTCTATCTCCAGTTAGTCAACAAAAAGCTGGAAGTGGACCTGTGGCTCAAATGGTAGAGAACTAGCCTTGAGCAAAAAAGCTAAAGGACATCAACCAGGCCCTGAGTTTAACCCCCAGTATTGGCACACAAAAATAAAGGACAGCTGTGGGCTGGGAAGGTGGCTCAGTGGTAGAGCGCTTGCCTTGCATGCCTGAGGCCCTGGGTTAGATTCCTCAGCACCACATAAGCAGAAAAAGCCGGAAGTGGTGCTATGGCTCAAGTGGTAGAACGCTAGCCTTGAGCTGAAGAGCTGAGGGACAGCGCCCAGGCCCAGAGTTCAGGCCCCACGACCGGACCAAAAAAAAAAAAAAAAGATTAAAAAATAAAGGACAGCTGAGCACTGGCAGCTCACACCTATAATCCTAGCTTCTCAGGAGGCTGAGATCTGAGGATCGTGGTTCAAAGCTAGCCTGTGCAGGAAAGTCTATGACACTCTTATCCCCAATTAATCACCAGAAAACTGGAGGTGGCACTGTGGCTCAAAGTGGTACAGTGCTAGCCTTGAGCAAAAAAATTGTTCATGGAGCACCTAGACCCCAAGTTCAAACCCCATGACGGACAAGAAAATAAAATTTTTTTAAAAGCAATCTCTCACAGTGGTCCATGAGCAGAGTAGAAAGCAGAGCCACGAACTCTCTTCTAGATTCAACAACATTAGCACGTGAGCAGTAATTAACATGTCAAAAGTAATGATCCTGCAGTCTCCTTGATGGAAATCTAGTTGGTCCTTATAACTCAACGTTGCTCCTATGGCATGCCCACCGACTACCCTCCCCTGCAGGGGACCTTCCCAAAATTCCTTTTTTTTTTTTTTCCAAGCCTGGGGCTTGATTGAACTCAAGGCCTGGGTACTGTCCCTGAGCTTCTCTGTGCTCAAGGCAAGCACTCTACCACTTGTGCCACAACTCCACTTCTGGATTTTTCTGTGTATGTGATACTGAGGAATCAAACCCTGGGCTTCATGAATGCTAGGCCAAGCACTCTACCACTAAGCTCCCTTCCCAAAATTCTCCAACCGGAAATCTTTTTTTTTGTTTGTTTCTTCTTTTTTTCGGTTGTGGGGCTTGAACTCAGGGCCTGAGCACTGTTCCTGAGCTTTTGCTCAAGAAACTCACTCTACCACTTGAGCCACAGCACTACTTCCGGCTTTTTCTGTGTATGTGGTGCTGAGGAATTGAACCCAGGGCTTCATGCACACTAGGCAAGCACTCTACCACTGAGCCACCTTCCCAGCCCTCCAACCTGAAATCTTAATCTAATGTGAAAGCCCGCTTCTCCATCCCTACCCCTTGTAAGCCAGTAACCTACACAATCAGTTCCCAGAAGCAAGCCATTTCAGGTCATTACCTTGAACTCTCAAGGCAAGTCCTGAAACTCCTTGCAATTCTCCAGCTACCTTTGACTCTGACCCCAGCTAGGACACCACTTAAGTCCTTCCACCCCTGTCTCCATTACACCTCTCATCTCCTGACTCTCCTCAGGTCACCATGGCATCCCTCTTCAACTTGTATTAAAGTTGATCGGGTCTGTTGAGGTCGGTGTCTCTGTCTGCCTTCATTCCAATCCACTTTTGAATCCGTCCTTTTCCCTAACACTCCTCACCCACCTAAAACCTCTTTGCAGCTCACCTACCTTGAATTTACACACTTAGATTTGATACACTGAGCTCTTAAACTTTATCTTTCATCTTCCTAGTTCATTATGAGCTCTTGGGATCTTTCTAGCTTCATATCATTTACAAATTTGATCAGTATGCTATCAATGTCTTTGTCTAAGTCATTAATTAAATTATTAAATGGAACCAGGAAGTCTGTAATCTTGGTACTCAGGAGTCTGTGACAAAAGGATCTAGTCCAGCCTGGACTACATAGTGATACCCTATCTCAAAAAAAAAAAGGGGGGAGGATTGGCTGGGCACCAGTAGCTCACACCTGTAATCCTACCTAGCTACTCAGGAGGCTGAGATCTGAGGATAACAGTTCAAAGCCAGCCCCAGCAGAAAAGTCCGTGAGACTCTTATCTCCAATAAGCCACTAAGAAAACTGGAAGTGGCACTGTGGCTCAAGTGGTAGAGCACTAACCTTGAGCTGAAGAGCTGAGGAACAGCACCCAGTCCCAGAGTTCAAGCCCCACGACCAACAAAAGAAAGGGACCGACAGGCCAGAGACTACAGTGCAGGCTCACACAGATTTATTAGTCACCAGCTGTGAACATACCTTCTTGTCGTGTGTGTGTGTGTGTGTGTGTGTGTGTGTGTGTGTGTGTGTGTGTGTGTGTACTGATTCTAAGGCTTGAACTCAGAGCCTAGGCACTGTCTCTGAACTTTTCCACTTAAGGCTACTGCTCTACTACTTGAGCTACAGCTCCACTTCGAGATTTTTTTGATGTTTTATTGGAGATAAGAGTCTCATGAGGGCTGGGAAGGTGGCTCAGTGGTAGAGCAAGCCTGAGGCCCTGGGTTTGATTCCTCAGCACCACATAAGCAAAAAGAAAAAAGCCGGAAGTGGCACTGTGGCTCAAGTGGTAGAGCGCTAGCCTTGAGCTGAAGAGCTGAGGGATAGCGCCCAGGCCCAGAGTTCAGACCCCATGACCGGACCCAAAAAAAAAAAGTCTCATGAACTTTCCTGCCTGGGCTGACTTCAAACTGTGATCTTCAGCCTCCTAATCCTAGGATTACAGACATGAACCACTGGCACTCAGCTTTTTGTCTTCTGTTTACCTGTTTTCCCTCTTATTCACAAGCACATCTCACACTAGTAATTCTTAAAATAAGACTACATTCTGAAATCTTCTTTGAAAACAGGATAGGGGAAGAGAAGGGAGCCAAAAGAAAGGAAGAGAGTTGGCCTTTAGCTATTCACCTCCCACCTCCTCCTCCCCAATCTCCAGCAGACTTCAGTCTTCAAGAAAGAATTTCCAGACATCTCAGGTACAGAAAGTTGAAAGAAGTAGATAGTTAGCAATGTTGAGTCAAGCTGAGTGCTGGTGGCTCATATCTGTATCTAGCTACTCAGGAGGCTGAGACTAAGGATCACAGTTCAAAGATAGCCCAAGAGAAAAGTCTGTGAGACTCATCTCCAATTTATCAGCAAAAAGCCAGAGTGAAGGCGTGGTTCAAAGTGGTAGAGCACCAGCATTGAGTACAAAAGTAAAGGGAGAACACAAGGCTCTCTGAGTTCAAGCCCCAGTACTAGCACGCACACACACACACACACACACACACACACACACACACACACACACACACACACAATAGGAAAAAAAGATGAAGTTCAGATCCATCTTTCCCTTTTCCTAACTATATGTCCCTGGGCAAGTTGCTTAACTTGTTTGTTCATCTGTAGCATAGAAAGCATCTACTTCACGGGGTTGTTGAGAGGGTCAAGTGAGAAATTGTACGTGAATGTGCTTTGGAAACATAAGACACTATTATGATGATTTATTGAGCCCTAACTATGTACAATAGGATAAATACAATATAGTCCTTGCCCTTGGAAACCTAACATTATTATATTATCTGTTCACAAACAAACAACCATGATATAAAGTGGAATAACAGGGAAAATGACACCCTCTTATGACAATTTGGAGGAAGGGTGGTCCCTCAGACTGGGGAACAGCAACAATGGCTTCATTGACAAAGATCTGTACTTCAACTAATGAGACAGATCTGACAGAAACAGCATAGGCTGAGCACAAGTAGCTCATGCCTGTAATCCTAGTTACTTAGAAGGCTAAAATCAGAGGATTCTGGTTTGAAGCTAGCCCATGCAGAAAAGTCCATGAGACCCTTATTTCCAATTAACCAGAAAAAAAATACTGGAAGTGGAGCTGTGGCTCAAGTGTTAGAATGCTAGCCTTGAGCAAAAAATAGCTCAGGGACAGCATCTAGGCCCTGAGTTCAAGCCCCACAACGGACACCAAAAAAAAGGAGAAAGAAATGGCAGAGAGGACAGTATTCCAGGTGGCACAGTCCCAGAATGGGAGCTTGGATTTTGTTCATGACACTGGATATAGTCATGCTTGATCAGAAGCAACAATGAGACCAGTTGGCCACATCACAGCTTTTTTTTAGTGCTGGTCCTGGGGCTTGAACCCAGGGCCTATGCACTGTACTTTAGGCCTGAGCCACCAGCACCCAGGTCACATCACAACTTTTTAAGACAAGGTCACTCTCAGAATGTACAGAACAAGAACATTCAGCCCTTCACAGGAGACTAGAATTGGCTCAAACTCCTAGGTCTCATGTTAGGGGTTATTCAACTGACCTTTCTGAAGAAAAACAACTCTTCTGGGGGGTAAAGGCATCTAGAAAGATTCCAGGAAGATCACCTTTTCTCTTATCTGAAGTTGAGAAATAGCTCTCCAGGAAAGGCAGGGGCAAAGGCTATATTTAAGTCCCAGGAATCTGTAGCTACAAGTGGCTCTAGCTTAAGGATGTAAGCTAGAAGGATTGTTATCCACCATATAGTCTAATTCCATGTGGGGAACAGGGAGGGAGAGGAAAATAGTTGAAGGGCTCTCAAGGTCCATTTCCAGACAGTTTGTTTGGTCCTACAGTTATGATTTGCTGCCACCTGGTGTCCAAAAATAACTATAGCAGTCTCATTTCCCCTCTTAAAATTGGAGCTTTGTACTGCCACGCAGCACCTAACACTGGACCAGCTTCCTTCTAAAAGGGTAGAACCAGCCCTTTAGACATCTACTGGGGTCTGTGGAATGAAAAAGAAGTGGGATAAAGGAAAAGTACTGTTCCAAGACTCATGGATGTCTATTCCTGTTACCAAATTTTCTATTCCCCCCCCCCCCAGGGTTCTGCTGGGAATGTATATTTTCTAGAACACTACAGAATTGAATTTGCTACATCCCCCATTCCTCCACCAGCACTCCCTTCACACTTGAGCATCTGTAATAAATGATACAAGAGACAGGTACCAGTAGCCCTCACCTGTAATTCTAGCTACTCAGAAGACTGAGAGATGAGGATCATGGTACAAAGCTAGCTTGTGAAGGAAGGTCTGTGAAACTCTCATCTCCAATTAACCAACAAAACAGAAAGCCAAAACTGGGCACTGCTGGCTCATGCCTCTAATCCCAGCTACTGAGGATCACAATTCAAATCCAGCCAGGCCAGAAACTAATTTCCAATAAATTACCATAAAGCCAGAAGTAGAATTACAGCTCAAGTAGTAAAATGCTATCCTTGAGCAAAAGAAGCTGAGTGACAGTGTCCAGACCATAAGTTCAAGCCCTAAGACTGGCACAAAGAAAAATCTGGGCATAGAGCTATGTATAGCAATAATAGAGTTAGCACCCAAATCTGGGTTCAAGCCCCAGTATCTGCACAAAAAGAAAATACAGCCGGGCACTGGTGGCTTATGCCTGTAATCCTGGCTACTCAAGAAGCTGAGATCTGAGGATTACGGTTCAAAGTCAGCCCGGGCAGTTAAGTCTGTGAGATTTTCATCTCAATAAACCACCAGAAAATTGCAAGTGGTGCTGTGGTTCAACTGGTAGAGTGCTTGCCTTGAGCTGAAGAGCTGAGGGACAGCACCCAGGCCCAGAGTTCAAGCCCAACAGACCAAAAAAAGAAAAAAGAAAAAAAAAGAAAAGAAAATACAAAATCTTCCCCTCAGATTTAACTATTAAAGTTATGAGGGCTGGGAAGGTGGCTCAGTGGTAGAGCGCCTGCCTTGAATGCATGAGGCCCTGGGTTCGATTCCTCAGCACCACATAAGCAATAAAAGAAAAAAGCCGGAAGTGGCACTGTGGCTCAAGTGGTAGAGCGCTAGCCTTGAGCTGAAGAGTGAGGGACAGCGCCCAGGCCCAGAGTTCAGGCCCCACGGCCAGACCCCCCCCCCAAAAAAAAGTTAATGTTATCATGAGCCTCTTAAGTGTGGCCAAAGGAGCTAAAGGTCTGCCTCGTCCACAAGCTAAGGCTTACATATTCTTTCCTCCTAAATAAGGTAGACTCTTCTAGAATGACTGGGCTAGGATGACTCCTCCACAAAATATAAATAAATAAAACCTATTCTCTTGAGGAGGCAGAAGCAGCACCTTAGGGAATTGAGCAGATTGGCAGTGCCTGCATTTCCTCTCAAAGCTTATCCCAAGTAGATTCAAAGTAAACAATAAAACTAAGCCTGGAAGGCAGGCACTGTTGGCTCATGTCTGTAATTCTAGCTACTCAGGAGGCTGAGATCTGAGGATAAGGGTTTGAAGCCAGCTCGGGCAGGAAAGTCCGTGAAACTCTTATCTCCAATTAATCACCAGAAAATCAGAAGTGGTGCTGTGGCTCAAAGTGGTAGAGTACTAGCCTTGAACAAAAGAATTGAGGGGCAGTGCTCAGGCCCTGAGGGAAAAAAAAAAACCCCACCAAACAATCAAACAAACACCTAAGCTTGGCAGGCTCCAGATATGGCTCCATTGGCAAGCACAATGGTTCTCAGTTCAAACCCCAATACCACACACAAAAAAGCTAAATTTAGGCTAGGGCACCCTACAATCCCAACTACATAAGAGGTTGAGGCAGGAGGATCATGTGTTAAAGACCAGTCTTGACAGTGAAACCCTATCTCAAAGGTACAGGCTCAAGTGTTAAGGGCTCCTGCCTAGCAAGCTATATAATCTGAGTTCAAACTTCTGTACCATCAAAAAAACAAACCTAAGCCGGGTGCTGGTGGCTCATGCCTGTAATCCTAGCTACACAGGAGGCTGAGATCTGAGGATCTCAGTTCAAAGTGAGCCTGGGCAGGAAAGTCCTTGAGACTCTTATCTCCAATAAACCAGAAGTGGCGCTGTGGCTCAAGTGGTAGAGTGCTAGCCTTGAGCTGAAGAGCTGAGAGACAGAGCCCAGGCCCAGAGTTCAAGTCCCACAACCTACAAAAAAAAAATCTAACCATGCAGTAATCTGGGTGATGCTTCATAATATGCTGGTAAAGGGTAAAAGGGCTATGGCTTGAGCTGGAATGACAATGATGAGTAAGATAAGACTGAACTAAGTGAAAAGGTTAATTCTCTACCATTGTCTGAATTTCTAGGTACCCTTTAATTGTGCTTTTTTGGGGGAGGGGGTCCGCTCATGGGGCCTGAACGCTGGGCCTGGGTGCTGTCCCTCAGCTCTTCAGCTCAAAGCTAGTGCTCTACCACTTGAGCCAGAGCACCACTTCCAATTTTTTTCTTTTTGCTTATGTGGTGCTGAGGAATCAAACCCAGGGCCTCATGCATGCAAAGCAAGTGCTCTCCCACTGAGCCACCTTCCCAGCCCCAAATTGTGCATTTCTGTTGTAACCTCTCAGGCACAGCCTTTTCAGGCTCTTCTGATGTGTTTGTTTTGGCATTAGTCCTGGAGCTTGAGCTCAGGGCCTGGACATTGTCACTTAGCTTTTTCACTCAAAACTGGCACTCTACCACTTGAGACACAGCTCCATTTCTGCTTTTAAAACTGGCACTCTACCACTTGAGACACAGCTCCATTTCTGCTTTTTACTGGTTGAATGGAGACAAAAGTCTCCAGAACTTTACCTACCCAAGCTAGCTTTGAACCATGATCCTGAGATCTCAGGCTCCTCTGTTTGCTTGTGACTCCTGCAATAGTTCAGTTTGGAGAATGATTGTAGGAGGCATTTGACAGTGGGGGAGGAACATGAAAATGATTGATGTACACAAGAAAGGAATCACGAGACTGTCCATTCTTGTATCTCTACTTTTTTTTTTTTTGACTGGTCCTGGGACAAACTCAGGGCCTGGGTGAAAAGATCCATCACATCCATCCCAGGGGACTACGCAGAGGCAGGCAGGGACAGGAGAAAGATTATTACAAGGTTTATTAGAGCCATATTTCTCCTGGAGAGAGAGCACATGGAAGCCTCTGCTATCTAGCTAGCAGCAGGGTCTGGGGGGTAGGAAGTGAGGTAGGTGGGAGTTCAGGTGGGTCTGGGCAGAGAGAGGGAGGGGCCAGATGTAGGTTGGGACCTCCAGGGCAGGGAGGAGCTCAAGTCTGGGTGGAGCTGAGGAGCAAAGGTGGGCAAAATGCTTTCACTGGGTTCTGCTCAAGGCTAGCATTCTACCATTTGAGCCACAGTGCCACTTCTGGCTTTTTCTGAGTAGTTTATTGGAGATAAGAGTGTCTCCAGAGGTTTCCTGCCTGGACTGGCTTTGAACAGTGATCCTGAGATCTCAACATCCTGAATAGTTAGGATTGCAGGCGTAAGCCACCAGCGACCGACTGGATTCCTACTTTTATATTTTTCAACTCTTCCCTGTTTCCCCAGTTACAAGAGGGCATGAGTGGAGGTCTAAACGAGCCAAGAAGTGAACTTTGAAAAAAATCATTTTGCTAAGACAAGGTTGAAACTGTTAAAGTAATATGTTAGTAACAAAGGGATATATAAACAATGAGTTCCAGAAGTTCATATTTCTTATCTGGAATCAACCAGTTTCAACTTAAACTTAGGTGACGCCCTCACCAGTAGCTCGTGCCTGTGATCCTAGCTACTCAGGAGGCTGAGATCTGGTTCAAAGCTAGCCTAGGCAGGAAAGTCCGTGAGACTGTTATCTCCAATTAATTACCCAAATGCTAGAAGTGGTACAGCAGTAGCCTTGTACGAAAAAACCTCAGGGACAATGCTCAGGCTTTCAGTTCAAGCCCCAGTATGGGGGAGGGGGGCGGGGAGATGAGAGGGAGAGAGGGAAGAGAAAAGAGAAGGGAGGGAGGAGAGAGGCAGGATAGAGGAGGGGAAAGAGAAAAGAGACAATAAAGAAACCAATGTGATAGTATATTAAGAGGGGCACCTAACCACGCTGATCGTTTCAGCTACAGTCACCTTTCCGGGCAGGTGGGGGTCTGACGTTATACCACGCAGCTGAAAAACCCACTCTCTAGCTGTTCTCAGAAGCCTGCAAGGAACAGGATGGATGCCTGTCTCCTGTTTCAGCCATCGTCTCGGCCCTTGGCTTTCTCCACCCCTTTCAGGTTTCCAGAGATTGAACCGCGCGAGAAACTCCACCCCTTCACATGGTTGCAAAGACCTGTGTTTAGGACACGAGTTCTGACAAATACAAATGTACTGTTTGTTTTTTTTTAATCATCTGGAATTGAGGTTTCTGAGAATCTCGCCCCTTGGCCGTTCCTATTGTTCTCAGCTAGTATTTTAGTCCCCTAAAGTGGCCATGTGACCTTGATGGCAAACGCCATCTTCTAGCCAGGCGGGCCTTCACAGTATCAGGTTTCTCCCAGAGTTCGCTTGCGCTCGGTATTTTCCGATTTCAAAGGCTTGGATCCGCCTCTAAAGATGCTTCTTCCGGTCTGAAGGCCTTGGGAGGCTCGCAGGTCATTTGCGAAACAGACTTTGATTGGCACGTTCTGCGTCGAATGAACGCCCGTCTCTTTCTTAGCTTAGATGACTAGTTCCGTTCCCTCTCCCAGCTTCTTTTTGATGACTCATCGCTCGTATTCTCCGCACGCTCCCGTTCCTTAGTCCCGCCCCGCAGCCCCGCCCCACCCCACCCGGGCTTTGCGCTCTGCTCCTAGTTTCACATACCCCCGCCCCCACCTTAAGGGAATGGTTTGGTTGACTCGAGCATGAATTTTTACAGTGTATCTTGAACATCTATGGGAGAGAAAAAAAAAAAAGCACAATTTCGACAGTGCAAAAAAAAAAAAAAAAGGCTCTTTACCATATAAGGAGCTTAACCCCTAACCGTTCTTTCTGTTCTTTACCGAAGAAGCTAGTAGATGACAGACAGCGGGCCTTCTGCCTCAGTTTCCAATTCAAGTTCTGATCACAGGCTGGTCTGAGTCCCTGGTAAAGGTCAAGCTGGCCGGGCCGCAGCCGTTGACCGAACTACGGAGGAGTCCAGGAAGGTACAGCTAGCAAGGCAAATTTACAAACATTTCTGTAGGGGTGAGGGGACGCCTGCCTAAAGCATCTGGGACGATTTTGCCAAGAGGAAATCGCCCTTATTGTTGGGGGCGGGGAAGGGGGGAGATAGGATCAAGGAGCCCACACTAAACTAAACAGCTGTCCAGGACCCAGAAGAAGAATGGACTTTGGCCTGGGTTAGGAACCCTACTCCAGTCACGGCTCTGCCAATCTCCCTGGATTGGATCTAGTGAAGCAGTATCTGTAACAGCAAGTGGACAAGGAGCTGGCTAAATCTGCCCCCTTTGGGCTGCTTCTTGAAGTGCCATTTGCTCTTTTATGCTCAGCCATCTGCTGTCTCTCATCTCACAACTACAGCATGTCATCGAAAGCTTCCATTTCAATCTAGGTTTAGTACAGCCTCGGTTGGGTCTTTGTGCACTGTAGATGAACCCGTGAATTACCCCTCCCCGGGTGGTCTCCTAAAACAGTCTATTAAATGCTCTCTGACTCAAGCACACATGGTGAGGGGGATTTTGTACTTGGGTATTGATTGGTCATTGATTGGTCTCAGGCTGAGAAGGCTGGTAGTTCATGGCTTGGAAAAACAAAGAAAGTGCCAGGCACTGGTAGCTCATGCCAATAATCGTTACTAAGGGGACTGAGATGTGAGGATTGCAGTTCGAAACCAGTTTGAGCAGCAAAGTCCATGAGACCTCTTACCTCCATTTTAACCACCAAAAGGCTAAATAAAACTAGAAGCTCAAGGGGTATGACTTCACCCTTGAAGGAAAAAGCTAAGGCACAGCACCCAGGCCTAGAGTTCAAGCTCCAGGACCTAAGCACAGAGATGCATACACACACACACACACACACACACACACACACACACACACACACACACACACACACACACACACACACACACACACACACACACACACACACACACACACACACACACACACACACACACACACACATCAAACACACCTTCCTCTTCCAGTCCCTTTCTAACCAGCATCCCCCACCCCATACTCTCCCTTTGGAGGCCCCTTAGCTAAGTAAAGGCTTGAATTGTCCAGGCTTGCCCCTCTGGCCTAGGAGAGGAATGTAGGCAGTCAACAGCTAAGAAATCAACAGCTTTCTTGCCCCTGCTGGAGTGAAGAGTAAGTGCAGACCCAGATCTTTTTCCCTCCCCAGCTTCTGCTTCTGGCTTCTCTCCTTCATCTTCATTATTTCTGAAGAATTCCTCTCAGTAAGCCAAGCATTCCTCTACGCAAGGCTCAGTCTGTCCTCTTTAGTTGACAAGCAGTACTTGCCCTGACAATCAGACAGCAAAGGTTAGTGACCCTGAAAATGCTAAAATGTCAAATATGTAAATTCAAACATTTCATACTAGTCACCAATCTAGCAGTCAGTGTGACTGGGGATATAAGATGGTGGTGAAAAACTAAATGGCCTTAAGATATTTGCATCCTGAGTGAGGTATGTATGTGGGGGGATCCACTTTGATCCAGAAACGGAATAACCAAGGATTATTATTCCTTCTCTTCCCCTCTCAACACACCTTTGTTGAATGCCAATGCTGGAAATGTAAAAATAATAACAATAGCAAATAGTTACTTGGCATTTACTGTGTGCCAGCCACTGGAGCTTGAACTCAGAGTATAGGAGCTGTCCCTTAGCTTTTGTTTTCCCCTCAGGCTGGTGCTCTTTCACTTGAGCCACACCTCCACTTCTGGCTTTTTGCTGATTCATTGGACTTTCTCTCTCTCTCTCTCTCTTTCTTTCTTTTTTTTTTTTTTGGTCAGTCATGGGGATTGAACTCTAGACCTGGGCTCTGTCCCTGAGCTCTTCAGCTCAAAGCTAACGCTCTTTCACTTGAGCCACAGTGCCACCTCCAGCTTTTTCTGTTTATGTGGTGCTGAGGAATGAAACCCAGGGCCTCATGCATGCAGGGCAAGCACTCTACCACTGAGCCACCTTCCCAGCCCATTATTGGACTTTCTTGCCCAGACTTAATCCTCAGACCTCAACCTCCTCAGTAGCTAGAATTAACAGGTGTGAGCCACCTGCACCCTGCTGTGTGCTTCATTTTGAATTGTGACTTTTTCCTAGCTGATGATACTCTTTCAGGATGCCAGCCAGAGGCAGAGGGCCACAACTCCAAGTCACTACCTGGTCACAAGGAGAAACCAGTATGATCCTACAGTGTACTGAGTTATAGTATCTGCTAGGTTAGCTATATTCAATGTATTTTCACCTTAAGGACATTTCCAATATATGAAGGAACCCCAAAGTAACTCCTGATACTCACCAAGACATAACCCCATCTATAAATTGAGGACTAGTTTCTCCCTCTCTCTCCCTCGCTCTCTATTGGTCTCTTTTCTTTCTTCAGGGTCTCAAAATGTAACCAAGGCTTACCTTGAACTCATTATCTTCCTGCCTCTACCTCTTGAATGTTGACATTTTAGGTGTATACCATTACACCTGTCTATATCTTATTTAAATCTCACAGTAGGGTTAGGGATGTAGGTCAGTGGTATAGCAGTTGCTTAGCATGTGGGAGGACCTGGGTTCATTCCCCAGCACCACAACAGCAATCAATCTATGAGTCAGTAAGTAGAATAGCACTCTCTAGACACTATGTCGAAAATGAACTATATAATTTGTGGGTGGAGGATGGAAGGGAAAAACTGGGAGAGAATAAGGGAAGGGATGACGTTGTCCAAAGAGAAATGTGCTCTTTACTCGATTTATGTAACTGTAACCCCCTTTGTACATCACCTTTATAATAAAAATAACAAATTTTAAACAATAAAAATATTTTTTAAAAATAGAATAGTGATTTTATAATAAAGGCATTTCTATTATACCCATTTTGCAGATGAGCGAATTGTGGGTCAGAGTGATAAAGTGACTTGCCCCAAGATCATACAACAGGCTTGAAGTAGAAGAATTGGTCCTCAAATCTTGGCAATTTAATTAATTAATATTCTCTACCCAGTTTCCTATTTGGACAGTTAAAGAAATGGGACTTCTTTGATGGCAGGAGAAACTAGAAGAAGAAAAGTCAGAATTTTTTAAAGTTTACTTACTGTTATCATAAAGATGATATACAGAGGGGTTACAGTTACATAAGTCAGGTAAAAGGTATATTTCTTTTGGGACAATCTTATCCTTTCCTTCACTCTTTCCTAGTGGAAGATCAGGATTTTAAGGGCAGACAGATTGGCCAGGGTAAAGCATGCAATCCCACAAGTAGCAGCAAACCCCCAGCCAGCTTTTTCCACCAGAAGGCAGAGCAAGCATCTCGGTAACCAGGATGCAGCAAAAGCCCAGACCAGCAGGTGGTTGGCAGCCAGAGTGTCTGGCAGCCAGTGACTAAGACCTTGCCATGGGGCCTGGGCTTCCAGAACAGGATGCCAGGTGTGAAAAGGTCTGGCAAAAGCACTGTTCCTGTTAAGACCAAGATGCCAGGCAGAGCACCAAGGTAGAACTCTGGCATAGAGAGTGCCAGAATAGTTGCTTAAAGCAGGGGATTTTATCCACCAAAGCAGAAAAGAGCCAAGTTATTAAAGCTAGGCATCAGCTCCATTCATTTCTCCTTCTATCTACTCTTGTCTTTTTTTTGGGGGGGGGGGTCCGGTCGTGGGGCCTGGGAGCTGTCCCTCAGCTCTTCAGCTCAAGGCTAGCACTCTACCACTTGAGCCACAGCGCCACTTCCAGCTTTTTTTCTTTTTGCTTATGTGGTGCTGAGGAATCGAATCCAGGGCCTCATGCATGCAAGGCAAGCACTCTACCACTGAGCCACCTTCCCAGCCCCTCTATCTACTCTTTCGATAACTTTGTTTTGGTTCTTACTATGTTCCAAGGGATATGCTAGTCTCTGGGTTAGTAGAGACTCCTATGCCAGTAGAGGGGATCCAGGCCTGTAAAACAGGTATGTATAATACTGTGTCATAAACTTTCTATTAGACTCATGAACAGACTGCATGCGGTGGGGGTAGGGGAAGGAGACTAACTTCTTGAGGGAGTTCATGAAGAATACTTATTCTAGCTGGGTGTCTTGACACATGGCTGTGATCTCAGCACTCAATAAGTAGAGACAAGAGGATCTTAAGTTCAAGGCCAGCTTAGGTTAAGGCTTAGAGCCTCAGAAAATGAAGGAAAAAAAGAAAAGAAAATTAATTCTGCTCAAGAGGCTGAGATCTGAGGATTGAAGAGCCCAGGCAGACAAATTCATGATACTTATCCCCAATTAACCACCAAAAAGCCAGAAGTGGAGCTGTGCATCAAGTGGTAAAGCACTAGCTTTGATTGAAAAAGCTAAGGGAGAGTACAAGGCCCTGAGTTCAAGTCCCAATACCAGCATACACATAAAAGAAAAGAAAAGAAAATTAATTCTACAGTATGTACTGAAAAAAGAGCCCAAGAAATCAGGCTGAGAGTAGTGTAGTAACATGAGCCAAATCACAAAGTTGTGAAAGAACACGTACAAGTTGGAGAACAGTAAGTAATTCATATTGGACAATTGGTATATAGGAGGGAGAAGTCAGGAATATAAGCATGAAGAACACCTGAGGCTAACCTATGAAGGCTTTTGTAGGTGTTGCTTAAAGATGTTGAATGCTCTTCCAAATGTAGGGGAGACCCAGGTGTCAGCAAATGATTGGATTGCATCCGGGTATTTTAGGAAGACCACATGGGAAACTGTAACCAGAATAACTGGAAGCAAGCAGGTCACTCGGGAGATTGTTGCAATTGTTCAGGTGAACACTAATGAGAACATAAACTAAGACTGTGACAGGAGAGAATTAATTCAGGAAAACATTACTGAGGGAGAACTGATGTAATGTGGTGATTGATACGGTCAGTGAGAAAGAGCACAGAGTTAGATCAACTGGCAAGTTTTCTTGTGTGAGAAACAGAGACTATTGTGATATTATTCACATAGATTAGGACTCTAGAATGGGGCGAGGGTGTATGTGTGTGTGTGTGTGTGTGTGTGTGTGTGTGTGTGTGTGTGTGTGTACATGTGCCAATCCTGGGGCTTGAACTCAGGGCCTGGACGTGTGTGTGTGTGTGTGTGTGTGTGTGTGTGTGTGTACATGTGCCAATCCTGGGGCTTGAACTCAGGGCCTGGACATGTGTGTGTGTGTGTGTGTGTGTGTGTGTGTGTGTGTGTGTGTGTGTGTGTGTGTGTACATGTGCCAATCCTGGGGCTTGAACTCAGGGCCTGGACACTGTCACTGAGCTTTTTCACTCAAGGATAGCACTCCACCATTTGAACCACAGCTCCACTTCCAACTTTTTTTGTGTGCGTTTAGTGGGAGGTAAGAGTTTCATGGACTTTCATGCCTGGGCTTTCTTTAAACCATGATCCTCAGTTCTCAGCATCTGAGTAGCTAGCATTAATCTTGAGCCAACAGAATCTGGAAGGAGAGGATTTTTGAGGACTTAGATGAGGAATCCATTTTGGAAATGTGGATTTGGAGATGCCTAGAGCTGTGTTGGAAATACTGAAGAGAACCTTTACTTATGACTTTGTGTAGTATAATATTCCCACTATGGCCAATTTCAAGCTGTCAAAGGAGCATCAATACATTCACAAAAACCATGAAAAGTTAACATTTGATCTCAGAGGTCTATAAAAGGGACTGTATCCGGGTGGGGGCAGGCAAAGCTTCTAATACCATTAGTTAAATAACTTCAGAGGTTGGGGATATTGCTTATGTGGGAGACTGACTACCCAGCATGCTTGAGGCCCTGAGTTCAAACCCCTGAACTATAAATAAATCAATAAATAACTTTGGAGCCATACTATTGGACTAAGTCAAGATTTCCAGAACCTTAATGAAGAAGCTAATGGATTCATAAAACATGACTGTAAGATCATATTCAGAATGAGAATTAATTGAAGCTGGGAATGTAGCTCAGTAGTAGAGTGTTTCTCTAACATTCACAAGACAACTGTAAAAAAAGAAAAAGAAAAGTGCCACAGGTGGCTCACATTTTTTTGGGAGGGGGGGTCCGGTCGTGGGGCCTAAACTCTGGGCCTGGGCGCTGTCTCTCAGCTCTTCAGCTCAAGGCTAGCGCTCTACCACTTGAGCCACAGCGCCACTTTGGGCTTTTTTTTTCTGCTTATGTGGTGTTGAGGAATCCAACCCAGGGCCTCAGGCATGCAAGGCAAGCGCTCTACCACTGAGCCACCTTCCCAGCACAGGTGGCTCACATTTGTAATCTTAGCTACTCAGGAGGCTGAATATCTGAGGATCACACCTCAAAGCCAGCCTGGGCAGGGACACCCATGAGAATCTTATGTCCAATTAAGTAGCAAGAAGCTGTAAGTGGTGTTATGGCTCAAGTGGTAAAGTACCAGCCTTGAGCAAAACAACTATGGGACAATGCCCAGGCCCTGAGTTCAAGCCCCAGTATCCACAAATGCGTGTGTGTGTGTGTGTGTGTGTGTGTGTGCGCGCACACACACACACACAGAATTAAATACACAGAACTGAGAGAATAGAATTTAAGTAATTTTTTTCTCTTTTTTCTTGTTATATCAGTTATATATACACTTACCTAATAGATTACACTATTTTGACAGCACTGGAGTTTGAATTCAGAGCCTTGTATTTGCTTGTCTTCCTTGTTCAACTGGTTCTCTACCACTTGAGCCATGCTTCCAGCTCAGCTTTATGCTAGTTATTTAGAAATGTAATCCCACCCACTTTTCTAACTAGACTGAACTCAGAGCTCAGTCCTCTGGATCTTAGCCTCCTGAGTAGCTAAGATAACAGATGTGAACAACCAGCATCTGGCTTTAAATTACACTTTCATAAAAAGAAATACAACATTTATCTTTTCTCCATGCCCAGTCTCTCCAGAATTTAGAAACTCTTATTGAATATTCTTATTTCCATGGCAATATAATTACTTGCATAAGTTTAATAAGGATCTGTCCTCCTAGTAACAAGACATAATTGGAAACATTGCTTCAATAACTGAGATTTTAACTGGAATGTCATATTCGATAATGTCGTACAAAAAATCTGATACAGGGGCTGGGAAGGTGGCTCAGTGGTAGAGTGCTTGCCTTGCATGCCTGAGCCCCTGGGTTCGATTCCTCAGCACCACGTAAGCAAAAAGAAAAAAGCCGGAAGTGGCACTGTGGCTCAAGTGGTAGAGCGCTCGCCTTGGGCTGAAGAAGCTGAGGGACAGCGCCCAGACCAAGTTCAGTTCCCATGACTGGCCCAAAAATAAAATAAAATAAAAGACAATTATAGGCTGGGAATGTGGCTTAGTGGTAGAGTGCTTACCTACTATGCATGAAGCCCTGGGTTCAATTCCTCAGTACCACATATATAGGAAAAGCCAGAAGTGGTGCTGTGGCTCAAGTGATAGAGTTCTAACCTTGAGCACAAAAAGCTCAGGGACAGTGCACAGGCCCTGAGTTCAGGCACCAAGACTGGCAAAAAAAAAAAAAAAAGACAACTATATCTACAAATGGCCACTGTCCAAATACATGCAAAGTCATGTCCTTTGCCACAGAACAGCATATTAACGAGTTAAAAATCTCAACCAGGTACTGGTGGCTCATGCCTGTAATCCTAGCTTCTCAGGAGACTGAGATCTGAGGATTGTGGTTCTAAGCCAGCCCTAGCAAGAAAACCCACAAGACTCCTATCTCCAATCAACTGGTAAAAAGCCAGAAGTGGGAGTGTGGCTCAAATGGTAAAGCACTAGCCTTGGGCAAAAACAAAAATGCTGGGCTGGGAAGGTGGCTCAGTGGTAGAGTGCTTGCCTTGCATGCCTGAGGCCCTGGGTTCAATTCCTCAGCACCATATAAGAAAAAAGAAAAAAGCCGGAAGTGGCGCTGTGGATCAAATGGTAGAGTGCTAACCTTGAGCTGAAGAGCTGAGGGACAGCGCCCAGGCCCAGAGTTCAGGCCCCACAACTGGACCAAAACAAAACAAAACAAAACAAAAATGCTAAGGGACAGCACCCAAGCCCTGAGTTCAAGCCCTATTAACAGTATACATACATACATACAGCCAACCAGCCAGCCACACACACACACACACACACACACACACACACACACACACACACATACACACACACAGAATTAAAATTTTCTTTAGCTGTGTAGTGGAGACTACTAAAGAGTCAATGGCTTCACGCAGATTGCAGGGAAGAGAAGTCTACATACCAATGGATTTTCTCACTGTGAACAGCTGGAATGGCTGGAGGATTGGAGAGGTAAAGAAACTCTAGAGCTTATGTAAAACTGTAGGAATCATCAGCTACACATGATCCTTAAACTCAAGAGTTGTGATCACTCAGAACACTGGAGTAAGAAGACATGAAGGCTGGGAAGTATGGGGTATCTACAAAGGAGGAAAACCAGAGGAGAAGAAGCAAGAAAATCAGCATGATAGCATACAAGCGAGAGGAGGCAAGCCTTTCTTTATTTTCTCTCTTTTTTCCCTATTTTTCCTCATTTTTAGGGCCAGTACAAGGGCTTGAACTAAGAACTTCATGTTTACTAGGCTCTTGCTCACAGCAGGCACTCCACCACTTGTGCCATATATACCTCTGGCCTAGCTTTGTTGCCAGTTAATTGGAGGTGGAGTCCTGCAGACTTTTCTGCCTAGGCTGAGTTTGAACTGACCCTCCAAATAACAGACCCTTGAGTTGCTAGGATTACAAGTGAGCCACTAGTGCCTGGTTCTTTCCCTTCCTTTCTTTCTTTCCTTCCTTTTCTCATTTTTTCTGTAGTATTTCACTATGGTACCCAGGATGACTTTGAATTCAGTCCCCCTGCCTCTTCCTCCCAAGTGCCTGGATTATAGACTAGTGCTACAGTAACCAGCTTATGTAGTTTTCCAATTCATGCAAACATTTAATGGGTGCCTTAGCTTTAGTTTGGGGTATGAACAAGACACTAAGAGATCACTCACAAGAGTGCTCTTGTGTAGTAGGAGACAGATACACAGAAGCCTAGGAGTGCTAAAAAAAAAAAAAAAATCAAGCCGGCACTGGTGGCCCACACCTATAATCCTAGCTACTCAGGAGGCTGAGATCTGAGGATCACAGTTCAAAGCCATCTGGGGCAGAAAAGTCCCCATGAGACTCTTATCTCCAATTAACCACTCAAAAACAGAAGTGGCACTGTGACTCAAGTGGTAGAGTGCTAGCCTTGAGCACAAAGATGCTCAGGGACAGTGCCCAGGCCCTGAGTTCAAGCCCTACAATTGACAAAAACAAACAAAAGCATTTATATCAGAAAAAGATCCTGGGAATCTGAGAAATCTTCACAGAGGAACTGACTTTTAGACCTCAGATTTGGAAGAGGAGTAGACATTCTCCTGATGGGGTGGGAGGCGTGGCTTAGTTGTTAGAGTGTAAGCCAATGAACCAAAACATCAGGTACCAAGTTCAAGTCTCAGTCTTGGAGCAAAAAAAAAAAAGATGTTCTACTGATGAAGGGAGAGAAGAACATTCCAGGTAAGAGGGACACTTAAACAAAGGCATGTCTATGTCTATGGGCTACTCTGGGCTAGATGTGAAGAAATGGACAATCTGTTATGTAATGTAGATCATGGAAAGCTTCCAGTCATATCTCTAAAATTGGAAAGGTAAAAGTCTAGAAGGCAAGATCATGAAAGAGACACATGTAGTTGTCTGGGCACAAAAGGACCAAGGTCAGCTGAATGGAGAAAGGTCTGGGGGTATGGCTTAGTGGTAGAGTACTGGCCTTGCAGGTATGAGGCCCTGGGTTCAGTTTCAAGCAATGCAATCAAACAATGATATTGGGGAGGATGAAACAGAAATAGGGAAGTAAGGGATGTAAGCTGATTTAGGAAATAAAGATAATGACATAGCCAAGTGCTTGGTTCATGTCTGTGGTCCTAGCTATTCAGGAGGCTGAGATCTGAGGATCATGGTTCAGAGCCAGCTGGGACAAAAAGAGTTCATGCAACTTTTATCTCCAATTAACCACAAAAAGCCAAAAGTGGATATGTGGGGCTGGGAAGGTGGCTCAGTGGTAGAGCGCTTGCCTTGCATGCCTGAGGCCCTGGGTTCGATTCCTCAACACCACATAAGCAAAAAGAAAAAAGCTGGAGGTGGCGCTGTGGCTCAAGTGGTAGAGCGCTAGCCTTGAGCTGAAGAGCTGAGGGACAGCGGCCAGGCCCAGAGTTCAGGCCCCACGACGGGACCCCAAAAATAAAATGGATATGTGGCTGGAGTGGTAAAACACCAGCCTGAAGCAAAAAAAATAAATATGTAAATAAAGCTAAGGGACAGTGCCAAGGTCCAGAGTTTGAGCACTGGTACTAAAACACACACACACACACACACACACACACACACACACACACACACACACACACACACAAAATGCTGACTCAATTTTAGAGTGACCACAATGAAATTATTAGGCTCTATGCTGTCAGGGTCTGGAATGGGGAAGAACCTTGCCTATGGAACTTCACAGCTGTGTGATCATAGACAAATGATTTAACATTTCTGAACCTCAACATCCCTACCTGCAAAATGGGGATAATAAAATACCTACCTTGTAGCATTATTATTATAAGCATAGGAGATAATTTTATGTGTTTAGCACAAGACCAAGAACAGAGTATATGTTCAATAAATGTCAAATATTATTTAAGTTATTCATTTTAGTCAGTGCTGATAGCTCACACCTGTAATCCTAGCAACTCAGGAGGTTAAGATCTGAGGATCACACATGGCCAGTCTGGAGCAGACCAATCTGAGAGATGCTTATTTCTAATTAACTAGCAATAAACCATTAGTAGAGGTATGGATCAAATGATAGAGCTCCAGCCTTGAGCAGAAAAAAATCAAGCTGGATCACAAGGCCATGAGTTCAAGCTCTAGTACCACACACACACACACACACACACACACACACACACACACACACACAAACACACGTTATTCATTTCAGAAAAAAAAGATTATTCATTTTACTGCACACTTTATAAATGTCAGCAACTAGGAGAAATGTCCAGTGCACTGCGGGGAAGAATGCTATGGCCCTCAGGCTTGGCTTCTCACTCAGCCTTACACAGATAGCAGCTGACATGGGAGAGAGTGGCTGAGACCCCAGATCAGGCAGAGATATGAATTCTGCAAAACATTTACATGGGGAGGTGTAGAAGAGGGAGGGGGAGGCTCCACCCTTGGAGAGCATCTTTACATAGCTAAATGAAGTCTGAAGTGCTCAGTCCCTGCCGCCCCTGTAGCAGCGCATGCAAGTGACCTCTTCAAGCCTTCTTTTAGAAACTCTTCTTCAGTTTCCATGGTGTTGTGCTCTCTTCGATCTTCCCTGATTATGCATAGATGCCACAGCTGAAAGCCTTTTTCAAGCACTTACCTCTTCCAAGCTCCTCATTTTCCAAATGACAAGACTGAGGAGCCAGAAAATGGAAGTCACTTTATCAAGGTTCTCAGCCAGTAGCTCTTCCCCCTTGGCTCCCCCTTCTTGGCTCTTTGTTTTCCTAAAGTAGCTTCCTCTTTCTCTAAACTCATCTGTTTGCAGAGCTTCTGGTGTAGATTTTAGGCTTTGGATTGTCAGATTGAAATCCGCCCTTCCCTCTCTTCAGAGGCGCCCAGCTCGTAGTTCCTGCAGCCAGTGAGGAGATCCACCAAGATACTTTACACTGGGCTGTCAGAACCTTATCTTCCCCCACAGCTAAGCTTCTCTCACTGACTCCACTATCCAATCAATAGAACCTACTTTTCCAGTCAGCTAATTCCTTAACAAATCCAGTTGATTAGACACATAGAAATGTTCATACAACAGCTAGGGATGTGGTTCAGTAGTAGAGCACCTGTTTACTATGTTTTCTATGCTCAAAATTCATCTCCAGCACCATACACATGCACAAAGAAGCAAAATATCCATGCAGACCAGGTGTGATTGTGCATGCCTCTCATCCTAGCATTAGGGGAGACTGAAGTAGAAGGATCTCAAGTTCAAAGCCTCCTGAGCTAGATCCTGTGGCAGGCCTGGGCTACTTAGAAAGATTTTATCTCAACAAAAGAAAAGGGAGGATGGACACGGTGGTTGATAATTGTAATTCCAGCTTCTCAGGAAATGGAGATGGGGGAGGAATCACAATTCAGGGCCAGATCAGACAAAAAGTTAATGAGACCTCATCTCAATCAATAAACCAGGCATGGTTTGATTCCAGCTATTCAGAACAAATAGGTAGGAGGATTTCAGTTTTAGGCAGGCCCTAGGCAACAAAATGAGAACCTATCTGAAAAATAATTAAAGCATGAAAGGGTGCCGCAATAAGAAAAAAAAAGAGGAAATGACCATGCAGTGTAGTGGCTGAACACACAGTGAAATGGTTAGGCATGATCGAACTGTAACAGACATTAAAGATACTTATTTACTTATTTGCCAAGTTTCATCTTTTATTTTTGGGGCCGGTCCTGGGTACTTGAACTCAGGCCTTGAGCACCTGACCTCAGGCCCTGGGCTCCATCTCAGACCTTTTGAGCTGAAATTTAGCCCTCTAACACTTGAGCCACAGATCCATTTCCAACTTTTTGGTGGTTAATTGGAGATTAAGAGTCTCATGGATATGCTTTCCCTGGCTGGCTTTGAACCACAATCCTCAGATTTCAGCCTCCTGCAAAGCTAGGATTATAGGCATGAGCCACCTGAACCCAGCACCAAGTTTCATCTTTTTCAAAAGGCAGTCACAGAACCTGTCAATGAACATCTAAATGAGAAGCAAGGGCTATTGGAGCTCGATGCAGTGTTTTACACTGCTTTCTGCTGCTATCTGGCATCTTTCCTGATGTGTCACTCATCACTGTTATCACTTCCCAAAATGTAATCATTTTTGTACCAGTACTGGAGTTTCAAGGTCTCATACTCTTACCAAACTTTTTTTTTACTCAAGGCTGGTGCTCTACCACTTGAGCCATAGCTCCACTTCCAGTTTTTTGCTAGTTAAGTGTAGATAGAGTCTTGAGGATTTGTCTGTTTAGGCTGACTTCAAACCAAAATTCTTAGAGCTCAGAAGCATAAGTGACTAGGATTATAGAGGTGAGTCACACCACCAGCTCTAGGTCAACTATTTTTTTTTTGTCATCATGGATCTTGAACTCTGGGCCTGGGTCCTGTTCTTGAGCTCTTCAGCTCAAATCTAGCACTCTACCACTTGAGCCACAGTGCCACTTCCGGTTTTCTAGTGGTTAATTGGAGATAAGAGTCTCATGAACTTTCCTGTCCAGGCTGGCTTTGAACTGTGATTCTCAGACCTCATCCTCCTGAGTAGCTTAGATTACAAGTGTGAGCCACCAACACCTGGCATTCTAGATCAACTCTTTATAACCTTCGGCTAGGGTGGTTGAAGTAGCCTATTTTGCAACCTCTAGACTTCTCCAGCTCCAGTTTACCTGCCAGATTAATATCTCTAACCACATTTCCATCTTGCCATTCATCTGGTGAGATGCTTATCAATAAAATTCAAATTGCTTTGTTGTTGTTTTGGGGGTCATTTGTTGTGACATTTCCATGCATGCATACAATGTACCAAACCAACCTACACCCTGTATCATTCTCCTTTATCTTCTTTTTTCTTTTTAAAACAATTTCAACAGAAGCCTGTCAGCCAAGGCTCAGCCAATAATCCTGGCAGCTTAGTTTCAAAGCTAGTGCAGGCAGGAAAGACTGTGAGGCTTCAATCTCCACTCTCCTATCTCCAACCAGCAAAAAGCCAGAAGTGGAGTTGTGGCTCAACTGGTAAAGTACCAACCTTGAGTGAAAAAGCTAAGGGACAGTGCTCAGGCCCCAAGTTCAAGCCCCAAGACTGGCACAAAAAATAAGTTTGATAGGTTTCATTGTACTTTTTTCATTCATATATATAATATATAGTATATGCATATATTTAAATATTTCAGCCATATTTAAAATTCAGTTTTCAAAAACAGCCATTACAACTTCTCTAGAGGGACTGAGAAGGTGGCTCAGTGGTAGAGTGCTTGCCTCACATGCATGAGGCCCTGGGTTCGATTCCTCAGTACCATATAAACAGAAAAGGCCGGAAGTGGCGCTGTGCTAGAGCACTAGCCTTGAGCTGAAGAGCCAAGGGACAGCGCTCAGGCCCAGAATTCAAGCCTTAGGACCAACACACACACACACACACACACACACACACACACACACACACACACACACACACACACACACACACACACACACACACACACACACACACACACACACACACACACTTCTCTACAGAGTCAGGCACCAGTGGCTTACACTTGTAATCCTATTTAGGAGGGTGAGATCTGAGGAACTTGGTTCAAATCCAGCCTACGCAGGAAAGTCTATGAGACTGTTATGTCCAACTAGCTATCAAAAAGCTGAAAGTAGAGCTGAAAGTGGCTCAAGTGGTAGATGTTAGTCTTGAGCATAAAAGCTCAGGGACTGTCCCGACCCGCAGGACTTCAACGAGGGCAGTGAACCTAAGCAAGAAGGAATGAAGGGACAAGAGACACGAAGAATGACAGCAAGACAAGGATTCTGATCAAGCTGCCAAATTTTATTTTTCACACAAGGGTATTTATATGCTTGGACTTAGGGCGTGGTAAAAAGGTGGTCGCTAGTAGACTTAGGGCGGGGTGAAAAGGTGGGATTCTGTAAACTCATCCTCAGGTTGTTCCAGTGAGATAGTTAAGCCTATTATGTTTGAGAGACTTAACTTTTGGCTCCCAACAGGGACAGCACCCAAACTCTGAATTCAAGGCCCAGGACCAACACACATGAAAAAAATGGAGATAAGAGTCTCAGATATTTTTCTGCATGGGGTTGACTTTGAACCTCAGTCCTAAGATCTCAACCTCCTGAGCATCTAGGATTACAAGCATGAGCCACTGGTGCCCAACTTCTACCTCCAAGTAAGCACCAAAAAAAAAGTGAGATATGGAGCTGTGGTTTAAGTGATAGAGCACTAGCCTTGAGTGAAAGAGCTCAGGGATAGTGCCCAGGACCTGAGTTCAAACCCTAGGATCAGAACACAGGCAAGTGTGCACCCCCCCAACACCTCCACAATCTGGTGCCAGTCCATCTTTTCCTGCCTAGTTGCCTCCCCCTTCCCTTTCAGCTTTTTCTGCCCTGTGGCCAGCTATTACCAATGTTCTTATGTTCCTCAAACACCTCATGCACTTTCATGCCCTGTTTCCTTTTTACATACTGTTCTTTCCTCTACATGTTGTTCTTTGTATTTTGTTTCTATTGGTTTTTTTCTTTTTTTTTTTTTGGCAGTACTGAACTTTTTGGTTTGAACTCAGAGCCAAGCATTTGCTAGTTATGCCCTCTGATACTGGAAGCATGCCCCAATCCTCAAATTCTTTTTTTTTGGGGGGGGGGTCCGGTCGTGGGGCCTGAACTCTGGGCCTGGGCGCTGTCCCTCAGCTCCTCAGCTCAAGGCTAGCGCTCTACCACTTGAGCCACAGCACCACTTCTGGTTTTTTTTTTCTTTATGCTTATGTGGTGCTGAGGAATTGAACCCAGGGCCTCAGGCATGCAAGGCAAGCGCTCTACCACTGAGCCACCTTCCCAGCCGTCAAATTCTTTTTTTGTGCCAGTCATGGGCCTTGAACTTGGGGCCTGGGCACTCTCCCTGAGCTTCTTCTTTTTTGTTTGTTTTTTGTTTGTTTTGGTCGATTGGGGTGGGGCTTGAACTCTGGGCGTGGGCGCTGTCCCTGAGCTCTTCAGCTCAAGGCAAGCGCTCTATCGCTTAAGCCACAGCACCACTTCTGGTTTTCCAGTGGTTTATTGGAGATAAGATTCTTAAGAACTTTTCTGCCCCGGCTGGCTTTGAACCTCGATCCTCAGATCTCAGCCTCCTGAGTAGCTAGGATTACAGGTGTGAGCCACCGGCACCCAGCTCAGCTCCCTGAGCTTCTTTTGCTTAATACTGGTGATCTACCATTTAATCCAGAACTCTACTTCTGGCTATTTGGGAGTTTATTGGAGATAAGTTTCTTAAGAACTTTCCTGCCCAGGCTGGCTTTTACCTCAATCCCCAGATCTCAGCCTCCTAAGTGCCTGGCTTTCAATCCTCAAATACTTGCTTCTCTCTCAAGGCCCAACTCTAAACACTTGTCAGATTCCACTAGTCAGAAGTGATCTCTGTGATGACAGATGTGACCTGGCTTGCCATCGCAGGTACACAGCTCAGCATACTGGAGCTAGCATTCCCCTCCACTGCCTTTTCCTCCTGTGTTCCTACAACATTCTGTTAACACCTCTGGATGACACTTGCCTCTAGTTGGTGAGACAACCAACCATTGAGACTTGTCTCCCTTCCTGTTTGTATCCCCACAACCCTTCACAGGCTTCCTGGCACACTGTACTCATATTAGAGCTACACAGCCAAGTCTTGAAATATCTCATTAGTAATTCAGCAAGACCAACTTCAATTGCTGAACATGGGTGGCATGCTGAGAAAAGAAGAATCTGGGAAATTATGTTGGCCAATCTCCAAAAGTATGTTTTGAAGCAGCCTCAGTAACTCTCAAACTGACAGTTTGCTCAAGGGTGATGAGGTAGGATGGGTGACAGCATGGATAAGCTTCTTTTTTTTAGAGGGGGAGTGTAAAAATTCAGTAATGGAGTGATCTGAGATCTAGTTTGATTAAATCATTCAATTTAATTTTAATCCAAGTTTTCCTTTTTTTCTAGTTCTTTTTTTGTGCTGGTACTGAAGTTTGAACTCAGGACTTCACACTGTTACTTGACTTTTTGCTCAAGGCTGGTGCTCTGTCATTTCTGGCCTTTTGCTGGTTAACTGGAGGTAAGAGTCTTATGGGCTGGCTTTGATCTGCAATCCTCAGATCTCAATCTACTCAGTAGCTAGGATTAGAGGAATAAGCCACTGGTACCAAGCTTTTTTTTTTCTTTACTCTTTTTTTGTGTGAAGGTTCTAAGGCTTGAACTCAGGGTCTGGGTGCTGACTCAAGTCTGATACTCTACCACTTGAGCCACAGGTCCACTTCTGGCTTTTTAGCTCTACTTCTGGCTTTTTGGTGGTTAATTGGAGATAAGAGTCTCATAGACTTTCCTGCCCAGTCTTGCTTCGAATTATGGTCCTCAGGCCTTAGCCTCCTGAGTAGCTAGGATTATAAGAGTAGGCCACCAGTGCCTGGCTTCATCTCATGTTTTTAAGTCACAATTTTCTGTCAGCATTTATTGATTATATAAAAAATAATGAATTTCATTATGACTGTTTTTGTGGTACTGGGGATTGACTTGAGGGCCATACACTTGCATTGGCACTCTATCACCAGCACTTTTTCATGTTGTTTTGCCAGTCCTGGGGCTTGAACTCAGGGCTTGGGCACTGTCCCTGAGCTTCTTTTGGTCAAGGCTAGCACTCTACCACTTGAGACACAGCGTCACTTCCAGCTTTTTCTGTTTATATGGTATTGAGGAATTGAACCCAAGGCTTCATAGATGGTAGAGTAAGCAATCTACCACTAAGCCACCTTCCTAGCCCTCTCATGTTGGTTATTTTTGAGGCAGGATCTTGATTTATGCCTCTGCATTCTACCTATCTGTGTTTCCCTTTGTTGGTAAGATAACAGGTACACATCACCGCACCTAGCTTCTGTATTTCTCCAGTAGCTTGGAATGACAGACATGTGCCATCACACCCAGCCATTGGTTGAGATGTAGTCTTGTAAACTTCTATACCCAGACTTGGCCTCAAACCATGATCCCCTGATTTCTACCTCCCAAGTAGCTACAATTACAGGCTTGAGCCACTACACGCAACTCATTATAGCACTTTCATTTTGATAAGCTTCTTTTTTGTTTGATTTGAGAAAAAGTCTTGGTATAAAGTCCAGATTGGCCTAGAACTCACTCCATCTCCTGCATAACCTCAACTTTGCCATCCTAGCCACATGCCAGTTGCTCATGCGTCCATTTGGAGGATTGTGATTCAAAGCTAGCCCAGACAGAAAAGTCAAAGAGATTCCATTGCCACTTAACCAGGAAAAAGCTGGGCTGAGCCAGGAGCTGGTAGCTCATGCTTGTAATCCTAACTACTCAGGAGTCTGGGATCTTAGGATCACAGTTTAAAGCCAGCCTGGACAGAAATGGCTAAGAATCTAATCTCCAATTAACCACCAGAAAACCTAAAGTAGAGCTCTGGCTCCAAGTGGTAGAGTGCTAGCCTTGAACAAAAGAGCTCAGGAACAGCACTCAAGCCCTGAGTTCAAATACCATGACCTACAGAACAACCGGGCTAAAGGTCTGGATCAAGTAATAGAACACCAGGTCTTTTGCAAGAATGCCTAGTCATGGGGCTGGGAAGGTGGCTCAGTGGTAGAGTGCTTGCCTTGCATGCTTGAGGCCCTGGGTTCAATTCCTCAGCACCACATAAGCAAAAAGAAAAAAGCCGGAAGTGGTGCTGTGGCTCAAGTGGTAGAGCGCTAGCCTTGAGCTGAAGAGCTGAGGGACAGCGCCCAGGCCCAGAGTTCAGGCCCCACGACCGGACCAAAAAAAAAAAAAAAAAAAGAATGCCTAGTGAGCATGAAGTCCTCAGTTCAAACCCCAATACTTAAACAAAAAAAATTTCAGGGGCTGGGAAGGTGGCTCAGTGGTAGAGCGCTTGCCTTGCAAGCCTGAGGCCCTGGGTTCGATTCCTCAGCACCATATAAGCAAAAAGAAAAAAGCTGGAAGTGGCGCTGTGGCTCAAGTGGTAGAGCGCTAGCCTTGAGCTGAAGAGCTGAGGGACAGGGCCCAGGCCCAGAGTTTAGGCCCCACAACCGGACCCAAAAAAAAAAAAAAAAAATTTCAATCTACCAACCTCAGCCTCCCAAATTCTGGGAATGTAGGCATGTTCCACCACACCTTATTTCCACACTGTGGGGGGAGGGAGGTGCATGTGCCCACACACGCACCAGTGCTAGAGCTTGAACTCAGGGCCTGAGCACTGCTCCTTAGCTTCTTTTACTCAAGGCTGGTGCCCTACCACCTGAGCCAGAGTTTCACTTCCAGCTTTTGGGTGGTTAACTGAAGTAAGAGTCTTATGAACTTTCCTGCCTGGACTGACTTCAAGTGTGATCCTAAGATCACAACCTCCTGAGTAGCTAGAATTACAGGTACAAGCTACTAGCACCCAGCTATGGTTTCTACAATTTTTATAAAATAAACTGAGGTTTATGCAATCATCTTCTGCAGGAGCTAGAGAGAGCAGCGACTGGTATTGAAGGTGAGGGAGTGGAAGCAGAAGTTCCCTTGAACTTTTCATAAAAGGAGTCTATTAGGGTGCAGAAATTAATCTTTTCCTAGAAAGAGATCGATAACTGAGTTCCCTGGATCATGTCCGTTGGAAGAGTAGATAATAGTGACAGGTGACACAGGCCAAATAGTTGGTATATATGACACACCTTTATGGTCTCTCCGCAGCAAGGTTGTTTCAGGCCATCCTGGACATAGCCTTTAGCTCAGGCCACTGTGGGCCATTCCAACTCCAGAAGTGCTGCCTGGTATGTGGCCAAGATGAAAAGATTACTGTAGTCTCCTGCTGACAGCTTAATGACAGCTGAAAGCCTTCAAGGCCCTTCTCGGTTGGCCACCGCCATTCACCCACTTATCCAATCATAATTCATCAAAGTTTTTCTTTTTTGTGTGCCAGTACTGGGGCTTGAACTCAGAGCCTCATGCTCTTACTGTTTAGGAGTTATTTATTTATTTATTTATTTATTTATTTATTTATTTATTTATTTATTTTACCCCAGGTTGGTGTTCTACCACTTGAGCCACAGCTCCACTGCCAGTTTCTTGTTGGTTAGTTGATGGTAAGAGTTTGCTGCCCAGGCTAGATTCAAACTTTGATCCTCAAATCTCAGCCTTCTGTATAGCTAAGTTTACAGGTGTTGACCACTAGTACCTATATTCATCAAAATTATTTTAAATACCTATTATGTGGTAAATACACAGGTACTGATAGAGATAAATGGCCCTTGCCCTTTAAAAGTATTTCATCTAGGCTGGGAATGTGGCTTAGAGTGCTTACCTAGCATACATGAAGCCTTGGGTTCAATTCCTCAGTACAACATAAACAGAAAAGGCTGGAACTGGAGCTGTGGCTTAAGTGGTAGAGTGCAAGCCTTGAGTGAAAAAGCTCAGGGACAGTGCCCAGGCCCTGAGTTCAAGCACCAGGACTGGCAAAAAAAACGAAAAAGAAAAAGTATTTCATCTAATGGAGAAGACGCTAATAAGCAGACAATAAAAGTGCTATCATAGAAATCTATAGGGAGAACAGAAAGGTCTAGAGAAAATGATGTTAGAAATAGCTCACGATGTTGGGTGTCTCATAGGAACATGGACACTCACTCAAAAGGAGCTTGGTAAAGCAGTTTACTCCGGTAGAAGTAAAAACCTATCAAGCAAGCACATAGCTAGCATAGGCAGGCTGCTTCCTTTTATCCCTAACCCAGAAGGCCCTGCCCCTCTTCTCACATTGACTTAGCTCAAGTTCACTACCTGTGAAAGGAGGTGGCTTAATAAACAGGATACAACTAGAATTCAAGGAGCTTCTAACAGGGTGCCTTAATTAAAGTGCCCACTAAAAGATGTATGTAACTAAAATGTAATTAACAAGGGCCAAACCACCTGGTCAAAGCAGAAAAACAATTTCAGAAAAACAATTCTTGAGGCTGGGAAGGTGGCTCAGTGGTAGAGTGCTTGCCTTGCATGTGTGAGGCCCTGGGTTTGATTCTCAGCACCACATAAGCAGAAAAAGCCAGAAGTGGTGCTGTAGCCCAAATGGTAGAGCTCTATCCTTGAGCTGAAGAGCTGAGGGACAGCATCCAGACCCAGAGTTCAGGCCCCACGACTGACAAAAAAAGAAAAAGAAAAACAATACCCTCAAGATTAACAGAAGTTACTTTAAAAGAAAATTGTTGTACCGTGTCCTTCATGTCCCCATGTCCCCCATGGTACAACAATTTTCTTTTAAGTAGCTTTCTTGCTTGCTTTCTTTCTGTTAATCTTGAGGGAATTGTTTTTCTTTTTCTTTTTTTTTCTTTTTCTTTTTGGTTGGTCGTGGGGCCTAAACTCTGGGCCTGGGTGCTGTACCTCAGCTCTGAGATATACAAGACACTATGTTGAAAATGAACTTTACACCTTTGTGGGCGGTGGGGAGGGGGAGATAGGGGGAAAACAAAGTAAAGAATAACAATGCTAGATAGGAAATGGACTCATTACCATGCTCATGTAACTATACAGTATCTTTACAATAAATATATATATATATTTTTTTTAAAGAAAATTGTTTTTTCTCAAAATGGTGAAAACAAAACCTAACTCCAACACCAGGCACATTGGCTCATGGTCTGTAATTCCAGCTACTTAGGATGCAGACACTAAACAGAGGTTGGGAGAATCAGTTTGATATCAACCTAAGCAAAATTTCTGAGACTTCACCTCAAGCAATAAAAAGCTAGATGCTGTGGAGCACACATGTCATCCCAGGTATATGGGAAGCATAAATAGGATTGCAGTCTAGGCTGACCCTAGCATAAATGCTAGATCCTATATATGTTACACACACACACACACACACACACACACACACACACACACACATCAAAAGAATCCAGGAGCTGGTGGCTCATACCTATAATCCTAACTACTCAGGAGGCTGAGATCTGAGGATCACAGTTTGAAGCCAGTGCAGGCAAGAAAGTATGAGACTCTATCTCCAATAAATTATTCACAAAGAGCTGGAAGTGGCACTGTGGCTCAAGTGGTAGAACTCTAGTCTTGAGCACAAAGAGGCTCAGAGATAGCGCCCGGTCCCCGAGTTCAAGCCTCTGGACCAGCAAAAAAAAAAAAAAAAACCAAAAGAGGGCTGGGAAAGTGGCTCAGTGGTAGAGTGCTTGCCTTACATGCATGAGACCCTGGGTTCGATTCCTTAGCACCAAATAAGCAGAAAAAGCTAGAAGTGGGGCTGTGGCTCAGGTGGTAGAGCACTAGCCTGGAGCTGAAGAGCTCTGGCACAGCGCCCAGGCACAGAGTTCAGGCCCATGACCACCACAAAATACCAAAAGGGCAGGAAAACCCATGACACACTTACCTCCAATTAGCCACTGAAAAGCCTGAAGTGGAGCTGTGGCTCAAAGAGGTAGAGCTCTATCATTGAGTGAAAAAGCTCAGGGACAGTGCCAAGACCCCGAGTTTAAGCCCCATGACTGGGAGAGAATGAAGTAACAGAAGATACTGTATGAAAGGAAATGTACTCATTACCTGACTCATAATTATAATCCCTTTGTACATCACCTCTATAATAAAGTAAATTAATATAAATAAATAAGCAAACACCAGGAAGCAGATGCTTGAAAGGGATAGGGTAGGATCAAGAGGAAAGAGGTAGATGAATGAAGAGGTGAAAAGGGTGAGAATGCAGTCAAGAATTCAATGTATGTCCTATAAAATTAAGAAAAGTAAGAGAAGGGGTGGGTAAGAGAATAATGGATGAGAATGTTGAAAGGGGTGACACTGACCAAAATGTATTGTATTCATAATTTGCTTTGTTAAATGGCAACTCCTTTGTACAGCTACTTAGAGATAATTTAGAAAAATCAAAATAAATATTTAAAATATTTTTTAAAAATGAATATTATGTTTTTGTCAGTCCTGGGCTTGAACTCAGGGCCTGGGCACTGTCCCTGAGCCTCTTTTTTTTTTTTTTTTTTTTGGTTGGTCGTGGGGCTTGAACTCTGGGCTTGGGTGCTGTCCCTCAGCTCTTCAGCTCAAGGCGAGCACTCTACCGCTTGAACCACAGCGCCACTTCTGGTTTTCTAGCGGTTTATTGGAGATAAGAATCTCACAGACTGGGCTGGGAAGGTGGCTCAGTGGTAGAGCGCTTGCCTTGCATGCTCAAGGCCCTGGGTTCGATTCCTCAGCACCACACAAGCAAAAAGAAAAAAGCCGGAAGTGGCGCTGTGGCTCAAGTGGTAGAGCACTAGCCTTGAGCTGAATTGCTGAGGGACAGTGCCCAGGCCCAGAGTTCAGGCCCCACGACCGGACCCAAAAAAAAAAAAAAAAAAAAAAAAAAAATCTCACAGACTTTCCTGCCTGGGCTGGATTTGAACCAAGATCCTCAGAGCTCAGCCTCCTGAGTAGCTAGGATTACAGGCGTGAGCCACCAGCACCCGGCCCTGAGCCTCTTTTGCTCAAGGTTAGCACTCTAGCACTTAAGCCACAGTGCCATTTCAAGTTTTTTCTGTGTATGTGGTGTTGAGGAATTGAACCCAGGGCTTCACGCATGCTAGGCAAACACTCTACCACTAAGACACATTCTCAGCCCAATATTCATTTTTTAAATGAACAATTTTTTAAAGCCCATTGGCTTATCCCTGTAATCTTAGCTACTTGGTTTTTGTTTTTGTTTGTTTTTTTTGGGGTCCAGTCGTGGGCCTGAACTGTGGGCTTGGGCGCTGTCCCTCAGCTCTTCAGCTCAAGGCTAGCTCTCTACCATTTGAGCTACAGTGCCACTTCCGGCTTTTTTCTTTTTGCTTATGTGGTGCTGAGGAATCGAACCCAGGGCCTCATGCATGTAAGGCAAGCGCTCTACCACTGAGCCACCTTCCCAGCTGATTCTTAGCTACTTGGGAGACAGAACTTTGGAGTAGAGTTATTGCAGTTTCAGACCAGTCCAGGGAGAAAATCTTTGAACAACTCCATCTCAACAGAAAAAGCTGGAAATGGTGGTAGGAACCTGTCATCCCAGCTACAGGGAGAACCTTAACTAAGAGGACTGACATTCAGGAAGCCTCCTGCAAAAGAGGAAACCCTATTTTTTTTCATAGTGGGACTTGAACTCTGGGCCTGGGAACTGTCCCTCAGCTCTCTCACTGAAGGCTAGCGCTCTACCACTTGAGCCACAGTGCCACTTCCTGTTTTCTGGTGGTTTATTGGAGATAACAGTCTCACAGACTTTCCTGCCTGGGCTGGCTTTGAACCGAGATCCTCAAATCTCAGCCTCCTGTAGCTAGGATTACAGGCGTGGGCCACCGAGCCCAGCTGATTATTTTGCTGGTGGCTCACACCTGAAATCCTAGCTACTCAGAAGATTACTACCTACCTGCCCCACCAGCAACCTATGGCACCCAGTTAATCCCTCTGCCATCCCACTGTGCATGTGTAGAACCAGAGGTAGAATCTGAGATGCTGCAAATACCCCAGAGCCCTCAGAGCAGCCCCCATACCCTACCAGGAAGTTGTGCAGGCCGAGGAGCATGGACATCAGCCTTCCACTTCAGCACCTAATGCAGCGCTGCCAGCCACGCAATACTGGGCCAGGAAGGGCCAACTGGAGGTGCAGCTCAGCCCCACACAGACCCACGTAGAGATCTGGTTTCTGGACTAATACTCCAAACACAAGCTCCTGAAGCAGAAGTGGGGTTAGTAGGGAGGGAATTTCCCCACAAGACCTCCCTCCCTGTTCCCCTGCTTCCCTGCTACCCTGATTCCCCACCCCTTCCATCCCTCTGGGATCTCTCTAAGACAAGCACATGCCCGCTGGTGGCTATGGCAACAGCTGTGGATCCTGGTATAGCATCACTTCCCAGATGTTCTGGCTCTACCTCAGAGGATACAAATCTATGAAGGCTGGTCACATCCCAACCCTCCTGCCAAGCCCAGGACCCAGCACATCTGCACGCTTTCTAGGATGAGGTGAAACCAGTTCCAGATAAGGTTTAGGATTAGGAGATAAAGGAGAAAAATGGATGGTGGAGTCTGGCCCCCAGACTTAACCAAACAGTAGACTTCAACCTTCACCTCTATCCTGTCTACCATGGACAGGACACCTTCCCTCCAGCTGCACAGAGTTTTTAGAGACAGATTCCTGAGGACCCATGGGCTTCTCACTCCCCTAACCTCTTTATCTATTTATTTATTTATCCATGTAGTACCACTCTGTGGGGTGGGGGGGGAGGGGATGTGAACTCAGGCCTGGGCACTGACCCTGAACTTTTGTGCTCAAATATAGCACTCTATCACTTGAGCCACAGTGTCTGGCTTTTTGATAGTTAATTGCAGATAAGAGTCTCATGGACTTCTATGCCTGGGCTGGCTTTGAACTGCTATCCATAGATCTCAGCCTCCTAAATAGCTAGGACTATAGGCATGAGCCACCAGAGCCCAACGTGTGTGTGTGTGTGTGTGTGTGTGTGTGTGTGTGTGTGTGTGTGTGTGTGTGTGTGTGTGTGTGTGTGTGTGTGTGTGTGTGTGTTGGTCCTGGGGCTTGCACTCAGGGACTAAGCACTGTTCCTGACCTTCGTTTTGTTCATGTCAAGTACTCTACCATCTGAGCCACAGTTCTGGCTTTTTGGTGGTTAATTGGAGATAAGAGTCTCATGGACATTCTTGCCAGGGCTGGCTTTGAACCATGATCCTCAAATCTCAGCCTCCTGAGTAGCTAGAATTACAGATATAAGCCACTGCCACCTGGGTCTCCTTCTCCCATCAAATAACTGCAGCTCCAATACAACTTGGGTCTCTGAATGTGCCTTGGACCCTGTTTTCTCCATTTGTGAAAGAAAACAAAAGCAGACACCCACTTTCTCCAAAGTTCTTCATAAGGTCCCACCTACCCACAGATTTTTCTTTAGTGGTCAGGCCATTACTTCTTTTTTTCTCCTGTATCAGGATTTGAACTCAGATCCCTGTGTTATCTCCACTTCTTTGATTGATTGACACTGTATTACCTGAGTCATATCTCCAGCCTGTTTTTTGCTAGTTGTTTTGGAAATGAAAGTCTAGAAAACTTTTTGGCCTTAACTAGCTTCAAACCATAATCTTTCAGACCTCAGCCTCCTGAGTAGCTAGGATTAAAGGCATGAGCCATAGATGTTCAGTACCCCATATGTGGAAGTAGTGAAGATGTATTTCAGTGACAGTGTAAGAGCTTAACATGCATGAGACTTCCTGAGATACACTGTGATGTGTATATTGACCTGTGGATAATTTATGCTCCTTGCCTTTATTATTTTTTGTTATTTTCAAACAACATTTTTTGCAATGGATTACACTTAAACATACACAGTTTTAAGTGAAACAGTAAATATTTCCAGTCTATTGGAAATCAGTTTTTTTTAAAGACTTAAACCAAAGGCACAAGTACTTTTCTAGAATACAACAATAAGAATTTCTGAGGCTGGGAAGGTAACAGTGGTAGAGTGTTTGCCTTGCATGCATGAGGTTCTGGGTTTGATTCCTTAGCACCACACAAACAGAAAAAGCCAAAGTGGCACTGTGGCTCAAGTGGTAGAGTGCTAGCCTTGAGCTGAAGAGCTCAGGGACAATGTCCAGGCCCAGAGTTCAAGCCCCACAGCCAACAAAAAAGAAAGAAAGAAAGAATTTCTGTCTTCCCACATGAAGAAATGCTCAACATCTCTGGCCATAAAGGAAATTCAAGTAAAAACAACACAGATTTCAGTATTCTAACCCGTTAGAATGGCCATCATCAAGGAAACAAACAACAAATTCTGGCAGGAATGTGGACAAAAGGGAACACTAATACACTATTGGTGGGAATGTAAACTTACTCCACCACACTGGAAAGTAGTATGAAGTTTCCTCAAAAAACTAAACATAGCTGGGCGCTGGTGGCTCATGCCTATAATCCTAGATACTCAGGAGGCTGAGATCTGAGGATTGCAGTTGAAAGACAGCCCAGGCAGGAAAAGTTGTAAGACTCTTTATCTCCAATTAACCACCAGAAAACCGGAAATGGCACTGTGGCTCAAGTGGTAGAGTGCTGCCCTTGAGCTGAAGAGCTGAGGGACAGTGCCCAAGCCCAGAGTTCAAGCCCCATGACCAGAAAAAAAAGCCAAAAACAAATAAAAAGCTAAACATAGAACTACCTTATGACCCAGAAATTCCACTCCTGGGCATCTGTCCAATAGAACACAAACAAGTTTACAATCAGCACAGGGGCTAGGAATGAGGCTTAGTGTTTTCCTTGCAAGTGTGAGGTCTTGGGTTCAATTCCTTGATACACCATAAACAAAAATAAATACAATTCATTTTTTTTAATCCATCAGCATAACTATGTTCATTACAGCAATGTCCAAGATATGGAATCAGCCCAGATGCCTATCAATGGTTGAATGAATCAAGAAAATGTTGGGTGGGGAATGTGGCTTAGTGGTAGAGTCCTTGCCTAGCATGCATGAAGTCCTGGGTTCAATTCCTCAGTACCACATAAACAGAAAAAGCCAGTATTATCACTGTGGCTCAAGTGGTAGAGTGCTAGCCTTGACCAAAAGAAGCTCAGGGACAGAACTCAGGCCTTGACAGGGCTGGGAAGGTGGCTCAGTGATAGAGCACTTGCCTTGCATGCATGAGGCCCTGGGTTCGATTCCTCAGCACCACATAAGCAAAAAGAAAAAAGCCGGAAGTGGTGCTGTGGCTCAAGTTGTAGAGTGCTAGCTTTGAGCTGAAGAGCTGAGGGACAGTGCCCAGGCCCAGAGTTCAGACCCCATGACTGGACCCCCTCCCCCCCAAAAAAAGAACTCAGGCCTTGACTTCAGGCCCCACAACTGGCAATAAACAAGAAAATGTGGCCGGGCACCGGTGGCTTATGCCTGTAATCCTAGGTACTCAGGAGGCTGAAATCTGAGCATCGTGGTTGAAAGCCAGGTGGGGCAGGAAAAGTCCGTGAGACTCTTATCTCCAATAAACCACTAGAAAACTAGAAGTTGCGCTGTGGCTCAAGAGGTAGAGTGCTTGCCTTGTGCTGAAGAGAGCAGGGACAGTGCCCAGGCCCAGAGTTCAAGCCTCATGACCAACAAATGAAAAAAAAAAAGAAAATGTGATATTTATGCACAATGGAATTTTATTCACCCATTAGAAAGAATGATATTGTACCATTCATAAGGAAATTGAAGGATTTAGAAAAAGATTACATTAAGCCAGACTCAGTAAAACAAAGAATGCATAATTTCCCTCCTTGTGGTAGCTAGAATGTGCCTATAAATCTGTAAGTAAACACTTGGTTGGTATGCAAGGGGTTACAAATGAATTAACAAGTATAGTAGATTATCCAGAGTGCAAATAGTATAATCTTTTAGCAAGACTAGGTCAAAGCCCAACAAAATCAACAGCAGGAAATGGGTACACCCAAGAAGAGGGATGGGACCAAGGGGAGAAGAGAAGATGAATAAAAGGGAGTATGAGGGGCTGGGAATGTGGCTTAGTGGTAGAGTGCTCAGGTACATCAGTGTTTACCACTGCTTACACATGAGCTTGTGTGTGGGGGTGCTGGTACTAGAACTTGAACTCAGGGCCTGGGTGTTGTCCCTTAGTTTTTCCACTCACGGCTAGTGCTCTACTTGTAGAGCCATATCTCCACTTCTGGCTTTTTGCTGGCTAGTTGGAGATAAGAATTTTATGAACTTTCCTGCCTAGCCTTGCTTCAAATCATGATCCTTAGATCTCAGGCTCCTGAGTCACTAGAATTACAGGTGTGAGTTACTAGCACCTAGTACAACTTCAGAGACAAAAATTTGTACAGGGGCTCGGAAAGTGGTTCAGTGGTAGAGTGCTTGCCTTGCATACATGAGGCCCTGAGTTCCATTCCTCAGCACCACATAAGCAGAAAAAGCTGGAAGTGGTGCTGTGGCTCAAGAGCTAGAGTGCTAGACTTGAGCTGAAGAGCTGAGGGACAGTCCCCAGGCCCGGAGTTCAGGCCCCACGACTGACAAAAAAAAAAGTACAAAAACTCTGGGGGAAAGCCAGGTGCCAATGGCTCACGCCTGTAATCCTAGCTACTCAGGAGGCTGAGATCTAAGGATCGTGGTTCAAAGCCAGCCCAGGCAGCAAACTCTGTGAAACTCTTATCTCCAATTAACCACCAGAAAACCAGAAGTAGCACTGTGACCCAAGTGGTAGAGTGCTAGCCTTGAGCTGAAGAGCTCAAGTACAGTGCCCAGGACTAGAGTTCAGGCCCCATGACTGACAAAAAAAAATGTACAAAAACTTCAGCAGAAAGCTGGGTGCCAGTGGCTCACACCTGTAATCCTAGCTACTCAGGAGGCTGAGATCTGAGGATCATGGTTCAAAGCCAAGAAAACCAGAAGTGGTGCTGTGGCTCAAGTGGTAGAGCACTTACCTTCAGATGAAGAGCTCAGGGACAGCACCCAGGCCCAGAGTTCAAGCCTCATGACCAACCAAAAAAAATGTTGAAGCCAGGTGCCAGTGGCTCATGCTTATAATTCTAAGCTACGCAGAAAGTTGAGATTGGAGAACAGAAGTTCAAGCCAGCTTGGGAAGGAAAGTCCATGAGACCCCCAATCTCTAATTAACTAGCAAAAAGCCAGAGTGGAACATTTCCAATGTGAAGAGCACAGCACAGGGTAGAACTGGAAGTGGAGCCAATTCAGAGTATCAGCATCAGAAAAGATTCTTCTAGCCATGGGCTCATACCTATAATCCTAGCTACTCAGAGAGCTGAGAGCTGAGGATCATAGTTCAAAGCCAGTCCAGGTAGGTATGTTTGTGAGACTCTTATTTTATTTTTTGTCAGTTGTGGGACTTGAACTCAGGGCCTAGGCCCTGTCTCTGAGCTTTTTCACTCATGGTTAGCACTCTATCACTTTGAGCCACAGCACCACTTACAGTATTCTGGTGGTTAATTGTAGATAAGAGTCTCATGGAGTTTCCTGCTTGGGCTGGCTTCAAACAAAATTATAAGATCTCAGCCTCCTGAATAGGAGGATTGTAAGTGTGAGCCACTAGGACCCGGCTATCTGTAAGACTCTTATCTCCAATTAACCACCAAAAAAGCTAGAAGTAGAGTTGTAGTTCAAGTGGTAGAGCACCAGCCCTGAGTAAATAGTTCAATTAGGCTCTGAGTTAAAGCTCCAGTATGAGCACAAAAAAAGTCTCTTCCAGGGACTGGGAATGTGGCTTAGTGATAGAGTGCTTGCCTAGCAATTCCACATAAAAAAAAACCAGAAGTGACGCTGTGGCTCAAGCAGCTGGCAGAGGGAAGGATTGCGGAAGAGGGAAAGTGGGAGAAAAATAAGGTAAGGGGTAACAAGTTTGACAAGAAATGTACTTATTGCCTTACTTATGTAACTGTAACCCCTCTGTACATCAAATCAACAATAAAAATATAAATGCCGGGCCCTGGTGGCTCATACCTGTAATCCTAGCTACTCAGAGGACTGAGATCTGAGGAACGGTTCAAAGCCAGCCCAGGCAGGAGAGTCCATGAGACTCTTATCTCCAACAAACTACCAGAAAACCAGAAGTGGTGATGTGACTCAAGTGCTAGAGTGCTAGCCTTGAGTTGAAGAGGTGAGGGACAGTGCCCAGGCCCAGAGTTCATGACCGACAAAAAAATAAAAAATAAATAAATAAATAAGAAGCAGCTCAGGGACAGTCCCCAGGCCCTGAGTTCAAGCCCCAGGACTAGCAAAAAAAATGTTATCTAAGAATGTAGATGTAGATTTCTCAGGAGTTAACTAACTACTATGTGATAATCTTAAAAAAAAAAAAAAGTTCAGACTCAGAAGTATTACCACAAAACTGAACAAAAAAGTTCCATGCTGAAGATACTACAGATACAGATAAATCACTCAGAGTGGGGGGGATAATCTTTGGAAAAGAGACCCCAAAAGAGCCTGCAATGAGGGACAAGGAAAGAGTCATAGAATGGATTGTCTGATTAGCATATACTAACATGTATCCATAAATGATCATAGTGAAAATCTTTGGCAAGCGCTCTACCACTGAGCCACCTTCCCTCCCAGCCCCTAGTGAAAACCTTTGGAACAAAGGGTTAATTTATAGTTTAAACACAAGGAAACACAGCTTGAGGTGGGTACAGAGTAGCCCTGGGAATACTTGTGACTGGGTGGTTTGCAAGGGCTTCCTTATCAGTAAGGGTAGCTCAGCTCTGCAGATAATATTGTTTTTCTAGGAATGAGCCAAACAGTGCTTTCTATAACTCAGTCCAGCCCCAACACTCTGAAGTGAAATGTCAGTAAAAAGCAGTGGATGTTTATTGTAAAGCACTCACTCACATTCAGAAATCAGTAACTACTTGGCATTCTGTGATGCACCCTTATGCTGGCAAATCCAGGGCCACTGGCCACCCATTTCCTAGGAGATAATGAAGTAGCTTGATTGTCTTTCTTTTGTGCAAGGAAAGCAACCAAAATGGAGGCCTCTTTGGCAAGGCCAAACAAAGCCCTTCTTTTATACCCCCAAAAACCAGGCCCCCAAACATTGTGGAAACCTTATTCTGAATGTGTTGTTTCTAGGGTGAGAAGAGGGAGGAGAATCCCAGGACATCCAACTAGAATAGGATTTCACCTAGGGAGGCCCCAAGCAGCAAACGCATACAAGAAAAACATAATCTATTACCAAATGGCAAGGCAAAGATGAGAAAGAAAGGAGAAGGATGTGGTGGTACATGCTTATAATCTCAGCATTCAGGAGGCTGGGAAATGAAGATCCTGAGTATGAGACTAGTCTGTGCTGCATAACAAGATCCTGTTTCAAAATTAAACATTAGGGCTGGGAATGTGGCTTAGTGGTAGAGTGCTTGCCTAGTATGCATGAAGCCCTGGGTTCAATTCCTCTGTATCACATAAACAGAAAAAGCCAGAAGTGGCACTGTGGCTCAAGTGGAAGAGTACTAGCCTTGAGCAAAAGAAGCTCAGGGACAGAACTCAGGCCCTGGGTTCAAGCCCCAGGATTGGCAAAAAATAAATAAATAAATAACATTAGCTAGTAGCTGGTGGTTTATGTCTGTAATCCTAGCTACTTAGGAGGCTGAGTTCTGAAGATTGTGGTTCAAAGCTAGCCCAGGCAAAAAAGTCTTTAAGACTCATTTCCAGTTAGCCACCAAAAAGCCAGAATTGGAGCTATGGCCCCAGAAGAAGAAGAAGGAAGAAGAAGGAGGAGGAGGAGGAGGAGGAGGAGGAGGAGGAGGAGGAGGAGGAGGAGGAGGAGGAGGAGGAGGAGGAGGAGGAGGAGGAGGAGGAGGAGGAGGAGGAGGAGGAGGAGAAGAAGGAGAAGAAGGAGAAGAAGGAGAAGAAGGAGAAGGAGAAGGAGAAGGAGAAGGAGAAGGAGAAGAAGAAGAAGAAGAAGAAGAAGAAGAAGAGAAGCTGCTCAAGGACAGTGCCCAGGCCTAGTTCAAGCCTCAGTACTGGTATCAGCCACCCCACCCCCCAGTCCAAAAAAAAAAAAAAAAGCTGAGCACAAGTAAGAGGCCCTGAGTTCGAGCCCCAGTACCAGTCTTCCCAAAGCCCAAAGGCATTCTGGTGGAGTAAATGTTGAATGCAAGCTCTTCTAAGTGCCTCTTAGGCCCACAGTTTTCTCCAGGATACCAGAATCCCACTGGGTGAAGTTATCCAGGAGTCTTTGTAACCACATGCTTTGATTTCCTATCCAGGCAATGGATGGATATAGTCACATGAATGTGGAGAGGGGGCCCTCAGGCAAAGACAATGGAGCTTATGGTTTCAGAGAGCTGGATCAACCTAAGAGTATGTCCTTAAATTTGCTGCAGGGTTGATTGTAACTGGTGGAACAGGAGAAAAACTTAACTGAGTTTCCTGTCTGGATATGTCACTATTCCTCCCACGAGTCATGTTTCAAGTCAGCAAAAGCCTTGGACTACACTATGCTGCCATCAGCCTGCTGCTGCCTGAGGTATTGATCTGGTAGTGATGGTGACTTGTAGAAGTAGCCTGGTAGTGCTGATAATTACTGAGGCAGGAGCCAGGCACAGGTGGCTCTCGCCTGTAATCCTATCAACTCAGGAAGCTGAGATATGAGGATCAAAGTTTGAAGCCAACATGGGGAGGAAAGTCTGTGAGATTCTTATCTCCAGTTAACCTCCATAAAGCCAGAAGTGGTGCTGAGGCTCAAAGTGATAGAGCACCAGGCCTACCTAGCCTGGAGCAAAAAAGCTCATGGACAACACCCTGGCCTGGAGTTCAAGCACTGAGACCTACAAAAAAAAAACAAACTTTGGAACAGCACTGAGGCCTTGAGTTTAAGCCTCAGGACACACACACACACACACACACACACACACACACACACACACACACACACACACACACACACACACACACACACACACACACACACACACACACACACACACACACACACACACACACACACACACACACACACACACACACACACACACACACACACACACACACACACTCCCTTGAGATCTGAGGATTATAATTGGAAACCAGTCCAGGTAGGAAAGCTTGAGAGGTAAAGGAGTGGCTCAAATAGTAGAGTGCCTGAGGGAAAAAACTAAGGGACAGACAGGCACCAGTGACTCACACCTGTAATCCTAGCTACAAAGGAGACTGAGATCTGAGGATCAAAGTTTGAAGCCAGCTCAGGCAGGAAATGTACTCTTGGAGCTGGGAAGGTGGCTCAGTGGTGGAGTGCTTGCCTCCTGTGCATGAGGCCCCGGGTTCCATTCCTCACCACCACATAAGCAGAAAAAGCTAGATGTGGTGCTGTGGCTCAAGTGGTAGAGCGCTCACCTTGAGCCGAAGAGCTGAGGGACAATGCCCAGGCCCTCCATTCAAGCCCCTGTACTTGCACACAAAAAAGTCAAGCAAGAGAGGGAAGTTGCTGGGCACCCGTGGCTCACACCTGTAATCCTAGCTACTCAGGAGGCTGAGATCTAAGGATCACAGTCCAAAGCCAGCCCAGGCAGGAATATCTGTGAGACTCTTATCTACAATAAAGCACTATAAAACCGGAAGTGGCACTGGGGTTAAAGTGGTAGAGCACTCGCCTTGAGCTGAAGAGCGCAGGGACAGCATCCAGGCCCAGAGTTCAAGCATCACAACCGACAAAGGTGGGGGGGGGGGTTGTTATGGTATGAGCATACACACACACACTCACACAGATGTGGAACTTTCTCCACTCTTTTGCAAGTACAGTCTCTGATTGATCCAGTGATCAGATACCAGTGAAACATGATACCACTCCTCAAATCTCAGAATTTCAAGGCTTCACAAAATATAAAAACAAGGGCAGAATGAATTACAAATTAGAGGAAGTAGACAAGGTACTGTTTGTCTTCATTCTCAGTAAATCTATAGTCTCAAGAATTACCTTTTACTTTTAGGCTTTAGTAACTATCTGAATGAGCACCCTATCTCCAGTGTGGAGGTACTGGCTTAAGGATAGTTCATGCAAGAATGTTTTGGGGCGGGGAGGAATGAAAGAACTTTGCTTTTGTTCCCAATTTGCCTTAACTTTCAGTCACTGTGGCCAATTACTAAGATCTAAACTGCAACATAGCTCCAAACTTCTTGGAGCAAAAGGTATGTGACTGTCAAGTGAATTAGCATACTGTACTAATTCATTATTCATTTGCTTTCATTTGGATCTGACCTTTCCTCCAGAGGCCCATGTGTTGAAAGTTTGGCTTTAGCTTTGCAGCATCTTCGGGAAGTAGAAAAACCTTTAGGAGGTGGAGGCAAGAGGAAAGAATTTAGATAATTGAGGATGTGTCTATAAGAGGATATTAGGACCTTGGCTTCTTCCTGTGACTTTTATTTCCCAGCTGCCATGAAGTGAACAGCTTCACTACACCATGAGCTCCTCACTTCGATAAGCTCCCTCATCACAGACCCAAAAGCAGTAGACCAATTGATCATGGACTGAAACCTCTGAAACTGTGAGACAAAATAAACCTTTCTTCTTCTTTTTTTTTTTTTGGGGGGGGGAGGTCGGGTCATGGGGCCTGAACTCTGGGCCTGGGCACTGTCCCTCAGCTCTTCAGCTCAAGGCTAGCATTCTACCACTTGAGCCACAGCGCCACAGCCGGCTTTTTTCTTTTTTGCTTATGTGGTGCTGAGGAATCAAACCCAGGCCCTCATGCATGCAAGGCAAGCGCTCTACCACTGAGCCACCTTCCCAGTCCAAACCTTTCTCCTTATAGATTGAATAGCTCATGGATTTTGTCACTGAGATGGAGAGCAGATTAACACAGTTCTTCAAAAATTCCTTTGGAAAAATATTGATAATGACCTCCAGTAATCCTCTTCTAAGAATATGGATTCGTTAGTCGGGCACTAGTGGCTTAAGTGTGTAATCCTAGCTATTCAAAAGTCTGAGAGAAGAAGATCAAGGTTCAAGACCATACCAAGCAGGAAAGGTCACTAAGTTCATCTTCAAAATAGAAAAAAAAGAAAAACAGCTAGGCTGGAGGTAGGTCTCAAGTGGTAGCATGCCAACCTAGATTTGTTCATATAATTGTGTAACCTCTTGAGAAAGATTTGTGAAAAACAACAGCAATTGTGAATACATGACTACTTCCCTCTTTCCCTAGCCCCCCTTATTGGGAATGATTTGCATAACCTTGCACAGCCTGAGCTGGAGTAAGGCCTTTGAACCTTTCTGCAGATTTTCTGCATTAACCACATACTTAATCCTATGGACCCATTTGGGAACCGTTTTTGCTTGTGTGTCATAAGCAACGTTTATATTGGAAGCTGTCCCTTTTGATTTCTGAGCCATACAGTAATGCTGTCTCATTGATCAAAGTCATCCAAAATGCCACATTTTGTTTGCTAATAAAGCCCAGGGACAGGCACATGATGGACTCCACATGCAATGTAACTCTGCTGCCTGCCACCCCAGAATGCCTCAAGATTGCTGTTGCCTGGGCAGCCAACCCTGCTCTTGTAATGATGTCGACAGCCAGCCTCTCACCAGGCCACTGATTCCCTTTATGAAATCTGCTGCCCTGAACTCTGATGGAAACTGTGGCCAGATATACTCTTAAATAACATGACCAGTTTCCTCCATCCATTTTCCTGGTGTTAAGTGGGACAGGAATGGGCAGACACTTGTTTGGGCTGCTGTTTGAGCCCTCCTGGAGATAGCAGGCTTATTATGTCTAAGGTCTTTTACCTTGTATGTATCAGGAGCTACTCAAGATCTCCTTGAATTAATTGCAAGAAATAAGCAGCCTGATCCGAAATGGTTAAATATTACCTGATACTATTCATGGCAAGAAAAAAAAGTCTGCTTAGGAATCAAGATAGCAACTAAAATCAGCTGCTTTGCAGGAGCAAATCCATCAACATTGTTCACTCCTCTCATTGTTGACTCCTTTCCTCTCTCCTCTCTTCTCTCCTCCTCTTCTCTCCTCATTTCCCCTCTCCTCCTCTTTCCTCTTCTTTCCTCCTCTCCCATTCTTTTCCCTTTCCTCCCCTCCATTCTCCTCTCCTCCTCTGTCTTCCTCTTCTGTCCTCTTCCATCTCCCTCACCTTCTCTCTTCCCCTCCCCTTTTCTCCCTCCCTTCTCACCTTACCCTCTCTTCTCTCCTCCCCTCCCCTCTTCTCTCCTGTCTTCCCCTTTCCTCCTTCACCTTTCTTCTTTCCTCCCCTCCACTCTCCTCTCCCCTCTTCTTTCCTCCCCTCCTCTTCCCTCTCTTTCTCACCCTTCCTCTCCTCAATATTCTCCTCTTCTCCAGTCCCTCTCCTCTCCACTCTCCTCCCCTTCCCTTCATTCTTCTTTCCTCTTCTCTCTCTTGCCAATTTCTCTTCCTAGGTGGACAGCAGCACCCAGCCATAGATGTGCTCAAGGAGGAGTAAACAGGTCATGCATAATGCCATCCTGGTAACAGTATCTCAGACTTCCTGTAGGCCCAAGGACTACACGCACCTTAAAGACAGTCTGCCAGGACTACCAGGAACAATAAGTGCCCGCCAATATTGACCTGAACTTTCTTGCCTAGGACTTTGGCTATAGGAGCTCTCTCTTCTGGTCAAACAGGTCTGCCCACCAGTCCTTGAACACACTGCACAGCTCCCTGTCACCTGGAATGCTTGGTCCCTCCATCTCTCCTTTTTCCATAAAACCTACTCTTCCCTCAGACCTCAACTGCTCCAGCACGTCATATGTGCCTATCTACTTATGGCAATTAGTGCTGCTCCCTGAGTGTAGAGACTCGGGTATCTGGCTCATCTCTCCTGTTAGCTTTGAACTTTCTGCAGTCAGGGATTACTGCTTAGCTAACAAGTTCTGGAGCCAGACTGCCTGGGTTCAAATATAGCTTTGTTATTTACTAGGCTGTGTGCTTCAATTCTCCCTTACCATGGAAATATTAAGAGTGCACATTTCTTAGGACATTTATTTATTTGTTTGTTTGTTTAGTGTCAGTACTGGGGTTTGAACTCAAGGCTTCTCACTTGCTTGGCTTTGCTTGCTTAAGGTTGGCACTCTACCATTTGAGCAACACCTTCAGCCTAGCTTTCTGCTTGTTAAACAAATAAGAATCTCAGACTTTGCTGCCTGGGCTGGCTTTGAACTTGAGACCTCCCATCTTAGCTTCTTTAATACCTAGGATTATAAGTATGAGCACTGGTGCCAGGCTTCATAGTTATTTTGCGCTGTAAAAAATAACACTTGTAAAGCACTTTGGTCATTTCCTTCCATGCATTAAGGACTCAAGAAATGCTAGTCCTTTCCATCCACTTCAACCTCTACTCAAGCAGAGATCACCAAGTACCAAAGAAGAGCATTCAGCCAGGGCCCCACAATTCCCATCCTCCATCTCCTGTGAATTCTGGCTGCTTCGCCTCATACCAAGTTTACTATTCTCACTACAGGGATTCTCTATTTGACTTAAAATGCTCCTTCTTGCTCTGAGCCCCTTAGCTGACATTATTTCTTCCATAGCCACCCAACAGTTTTGTGTCCGTACTACTTCTTAGACAAGCTTTGCTCATCCCAACTCTGCCTTTATTCATACTGTTCCTCTTATAATATTTTTATTTCCATCTCCTTTTTATTTCCATCTCCTTTTACTTTTCTGCTTAAATCTCACCTCCTCCAAGAAACCTTCCATGATTGCTTCAATTTATTCCTCTCTCTCTCTCTCTCCTTTGAACTTTCTCAGCCATCAAAGTGAGAACCATAGAATTGAATACACATAGCATTTTCTTGGATGTTGGTCATGTGTCCCCAAGAATCTTTGTGTTTTTTTGGGTGGGGGAAGGCTGGGAAGGGATGTGAAGGGTAAACAAAGGAGGAGGCTGCAATGCTTGATAAGAAATGTACTCATTATCTTGCCCATGTAATTGTAACCCCTCTGTACAGTATGTTCACAATAAAAAAAATTTTTTTTAAAGAATTTTTGTGTTTTTTGTTTGTTTGCAGCTGCTGAGGATTGAACCCAAAGCTAGGCAAGCCCTGTACCATGGAGCCACACCCCAGCCCAATAAATTCATTTTGGGGTTTTTCGGGGGGGGGGGGTCAGTCGTGGGGCCTGAACTCTGGGCCTGGGCGCTGTCCCTCAGCTCTTCAGCTCAAGGCTAGCGCTCTACCACTTGAGCCACAGCGCCACTTCTGGCTTTTTTCTTTTTGCTTATGTGTTGCTGAGGAATCGAACCCAGGGCCTCAGGCATGCAAGGCAAGTGCTCTACCACTGAGCCAACTTCCCAGCCCCCCCCCCCAATAAATTCTTTAAGGGCTACTAGGATATCCATTCTTCCTCTACCCCCTGATCCCAGCACACAGCAGGGTTCCCAGTAAGTGTCCAGTGAAGATATGTGGTAAGGTGAGGCCTGGTTTCTTCCTGGGGGAGAGTTTAAGCTTGGTTAATAGCAGAAAGTAAGGGATTACTTTCAGCTGGCTTCACATCTTCCTTCACTGTCAATGAAGCTGCACAATTAGCAGGGTCCTGAGTGGTGGAGACCTTGAAACTAGACAGGTCCTTGGGTTAATGGTTGACATTCTCTGTTTACCTAATGATTGCCAAGATTTACTTTGCAATTCAACTGTCCTGAGATTGTAGACAATTCCTTTGAAGGCTTCAAAGGTTCTGGGATGGGACTGGAAACACTTTGGTCTGTCCGTGTGCTGTGATGTACTGCCATATGGATGGGAAGCACTGCCATCCCCTACCGTGACCTCACGATCACCTACCAGCCATGGGATTCATCTTCCCTTCTGCATGCCCATATAGTTTAGAGGATAGGATTGGAAAGGGATGACACCCAATATTCTAGCCACATTTCCACAAAGCAGATGCACCTAGGGCCAGAGGTGGGGGAAGACTGAAGGACATAGAGGAGCCAGGTCCAGCTCCCCCTCCCCCCCAGGCCAAACATGGACACATGGGTGACAGTGATGTCTTTCTTCTTCTGAGACATGGAAATAACTCCAGGCTATATGATCTAGAGCTCCAAGCTTTTTGGGAGCTCCAGAGATCAATCTTGTTTAATAGTTGTGTAGGGAAGGAGGTGGGGCTGGTTAATGTTTGGTTCCTCTTGGGCTGTGGGCCATTTCTAGCTCCGGCCCTTGGCTTATTGTCCCTCCCCTGGGTTGGGCTGACACTACGTGGTAGCATAGGACAGGCACGCCTGCAGACATTCCCTGGGAAAGGGCAGAAGCAGCCAGGTATGGCAGTTTCGGGGAGGTGAGGAGTCTGGGGGACTGAGGGAGGTCGGCCAGGGAGGGCTTTGTGTTGCACAGAGGGACAAAAAGTCGGGTAAGGACTGCTCTGGGTCTTTCCTCTCTCCTTTTTTTTTGGGGGGGGTCTGGTCGTGGGGCCTGAACTCTGGGCCTGGGCGCTGTCCCTCAGCTCTTCAGCTCAAGGCTAGCGCTCTACCACTTGAGCCACAGAGCCACTTCTGGTTTTGTTCTTATGTGGTGCTGAGGAATCAAACCCAGGGCCTCAGGCATGCAAGGCAAGCACTCTACCATTGAGCCACCTTCCCAGCCCATGGGTCTTTCTTCTCTTGACTTGAACATTCTACCACATAGAAACCTTCCCTTCCTTCCCTTCCATGCTTCCCTTGGATCCCAGGCAAGGTCCCTTCTACCAGGTGCCAGGCTTGCTTAGTTTTCCCCTGAATCCTCTAGCTCTTATCCTCTTTCCAGACTTGAAACTGCTTCTCTTAGTCTACTTTTTCTCAGCTAATGATTCCCTCATCCTCAGAGGGTCAAACTCACAGAAAGATAGACTTGAGAACTTCCTTGATGTAAGATGGCCAAGTATACTTCTCTGAGACATTTCCTGCCATGTGGGGTTAGGGTTCAGCTGGACCATTGGGCAATGTCAGATGCTGTTTTCCTTCCCTGATTACAAGGCAAGCCAGGCATGAATCCAGTATGAGGCTATGGACAGAAAGAAGACAAAGTCTTCAGTAGACCCCCACCAAGAACCAGCTAACAGGGCTACAAAGATATAAGTTCATGAATGCATTTGCGCTTTCTTGAGGGAGGCAGGCAGACTCAGGCTGAGCTTGAGGTAAGTAATGGCCTGGGGATCTAAAGGAGATGTTTGAAAGTTGTTCCAGCTGCTAGTAATGGCAAAGCAGAATGCTCAAACTTAGAAATGAAATGGGGATAAAAGATAGACCACTAGAGTTTTTGTGGACAGGAGTCTAGATGAGGATGCAGCATAGCAATAGGAAAGGGAGCCCAGGCTTGGGCAAGGGGCCAAGAGAACTCCCACCGAACTGAGTTCTGAAATCTCCTTACCAGCTGTTTCATAAACTCCATATCTTTTTGTTGTTGTTGCCAGTACTGGGGCTTGAATTCAGGCCCTATGTTCTATCCCTTAGCTTTTTTATCACTCAAAGCTGGCACTCTAGCTCTTGAGCCACAGCTCCATTTCTGGCTTTTTGCTGATTAATTGGACGTAAGAATCCCCCAGACTTTTCAGGCTGCCTTCAAAGGATGATGGGCAGATCTCAACCTCCTGGGTAGCTAGGATTACAGGTCTAAGCAAGCAGCTCCTGACTACTCCTTCTCTTATTACCTCATCTGTGAATTGAAGATCATCCTAACAACCATGGGGTTGTTATTCCCTAAAGGGTGACTGTCAAGTAAAGAACCCAAGTAAAGAGCGATAGGAAGTCAGCTGGGTGGTGGAGGAGTAAGTGGGGGAAGTCCAGACAGGACAGGGTACTGACATTAGCAGAAGTTATATGAAAAGATCACACATCAGAGGGGTAGGAGGAAGGAAAATGGAATGGACCAATGTGGCTAAGACCAAGCCTGGTCATAAACCTCTGTGTGGCAAGGTGGAGAAGCTATATCCCATGTCTGAAATACAGCAAAACCAAGGGGGAGGGGTAGAGGCAGAGATGATAAGCAGAGAAAGAGAGAGAATGGAGGAGATTGGTCTTAGCCACACCAAAGTGATGAAGGCAGCCAGAAACCTAGAAGGAAACTGCAAGAAGAAAATATAAAAGTACTGGGAAGGTGGGTCAGTGGTAGAGTGCTTGCCTAACATGCATGAGGCCTTGGGTTCAATTCCTCAGCACCAAATAAGCAGAAAAGCCAGAAGTGGCGCTGTGGCTCAAGTGGAGTACTAGCCTTGAGCTGAAAGGCTAAGGGACAGTGCCCAGCCAAGATTTCAGGCCCCATGACCGACATAAAAAAGAAAAGAAAATATAAAAGCCCTACTATATCCCTTCCTGACCACAAGTTGCCTGAGAAACAGGGGCACAAAAGCATGGCGTGTGGACAGAACACAGCCTCATCCAGCCCTTGTTCCCAAGTTCCTTGAACACTAGGATTTCCCTTCAGTTGGAAGAAAGGACAGGACACAGACAGACAGAGAGAGACATAGACAGATGTGATAATTGTGCTGTGGGTGTGCGCATGCACACATGTGCAAGTGTGCACATGAAGTTCAGGTTTGGGGCTGGAAAGGTGGCTCAGTGGTAGAGTGCTTTCCTTGCATGCTTGAGGCCCTGGGTTCGATTCTTCAGCACCACATAAGCAGAAAAGCTGGAAGTGGTGCTGTGGCACAAGTGGTACAGCGCTCACCTTGAGCTGAAGATCTGAGGGACAGTGCCCAGGCTCAGAGTTCAGGCCCCATAACTGACAAAAAAAAAAAAAAAAAAAAAAAAAGTTCAGGTTTTTGAGTTGGGGGCCTGGTCTCAGAATCTAAACTTCTTAAAAAGAGAAGGCAGCAAAAGTAGTGCTGTGTACAAAAGCTTTGAGATCAGAAGAAAAGACATTTGAAACCTGATTCTGCCCCTGGGCAACAGGACAATTGCCACAGATGCAAGGTCCAAACCTCTCTGAGCCTCAACTTCTTGGGCTAAAAAATGGGGATATTTACAGGAAAACAGTAAAGTTGAAATGCCATCTCTTGGTTCATTACTGTGTTTAATGCTGTGGCAACTGGCTTGACAGTCTTACCTAATTAAAATTGAGAGCAAAACACGCCTGGCGCAACATAGAGCAAGCATATCAATACTCGGACTTTAACCCAAAGTCTAGAAAACAAGTTGAATTTCAAAATCAGGTCACAACCCTAGATGTTTTTAAAATTCAACCCTTGAGGCACTGGTGTTGACATAGAAATCAGTTTACCTTCCAATAGGAAAGCAAAAATTGAAATCCCAGTGCCCACATAAGGGTTCTTAAGGCCCACAGTGAGCTACTGGCTATCTCCCAAGGAACTCAAGATAAGAGGCCTGGAACCTAGAGAGTCAGAGGTGACCAGAATGTCTGTAGGGAACCCCTGAGGGGAAGAGAGAAGAATACAATTAAGATTTGCTTTGGGGATTGATAAAACAGACTGACAAAGGTCAGAAAAACAAACTGAATGAGGAGGCCTTGGGAACCTGGGTTAGCTAGGCACTGGGAAGGTAGATTTGAAATTTGAAGCAAGCCTAGGCTATATAGTGAAATCCTATGCAAACGGAAGGGAAGGGAGAAAGAAAGGAGAAGGAGAGGAAAGAAAAGGAAAGGAAAGGAAAGAGATATCAATTTATGGAAAAAAAGAAGAGGTAAAACCAGAATAAAACATAGACCAGTTTTGAGTCCTCTGGTCCAAAAAAAAGACAACAAAACAAAAAAACAACACTCGGCACCCATGGCTCAGGGCTGTAATCCTAGTTACTTACTCATAAGGCTGAGATCTGAGGATTGTGCTTTGAAGTTCTTATCCCAAATCAATCACTAAAAAGCAAGAAGTGGAACTGTGACTCAAGTAGTAGAGTGCCACCCTTGAGCAAAATAGCTAAGGTGTGGGGCCCAGGCCCCCTGAGTTTAAGCTCTAGCATACTCTCTCTCTCTCTCTCTCTTCCTCTTCTCTCTCCCTCTCTCTCCCTTTCTCTCCCTCTCTTTCCCTCTCTCCCTCTCTCTCTCTGTCTCCCTCTCTCCCTCTCTCTCTGTCTGTCTGTCTCTCTCTCTCTGTGTCTCTCCCCCCCCCCCCCCTTGGAAAGGAAAGTTGTAAAGTAGTCTATGGGAAAGAATATGATCTCTTGAGTCAGCATGACATGCCTCAAATCCCAGCTCTGGAACTTGCTCTGTGACTCTTTGGCAAGTCCTTTCACCTGGGTTTGTCTTGGTTTTCTTTATGATATGAGGATAAAGCACACTCTATCTCATGGCGTTGTACTGAGGATCATGTGAGATAGTGCATGCACAAGGGCCTAACACATAACAGGTGCTCAGTAAATGGTCTTAACAATTCTTTTCTGCCACCAACCTGAATAGTCTTAACATGTCTCACTGCTCTCAGCATTTCTTTTTTCTCTTTTTTGCCAGTCCTGGGGCTTGAACTCAGGGCCTGGGCACTGTCTCTGAGCTTCCTTTGCTCAAGGCTAGTACTCTACCTCTTGAGCCACAGCACCACTTCTGGCTTTTTCTGTTTATGTGGTACTGAGGAATCGAACCCAGGGCTTGATGCATAGTAGGCAAGCACTCTACCACTGAGCCACATTCCCAGCCCTCCCAGCATTTCTTTACAACTAATCACATGCCTCCTTCAACAGCTTTGCTTCCAGAACTCTGGTTTGGGAGAAAGGACCCCATGCCTCCTTTTCCTTATGCTGATTTAGATACATAGCACCAACTCCCCAAGGCTTCTTTTATTTTTATTTAATTTTTATTGCTATTATAAAGGTGATATGAAGAGGAATTACAGTTACATAAGTTAGGTAAAGGGTACATTTTTTTGCCAGTCCTGAGCCTTGAACTCAGGGCCTAGGTGCTATCCATGACCTTCTTTTTGCTCTACCACTTGAGCTACAGTGCCACTTCTGGCTTTTTCTGAGTAATTTATTGTCGATAAGACTCTCATGGACTTTCCTGACTGGGCTGGCTTCGAACCACAATCTTCTGATCTCAGCTTCCTCAGTAGGTAGGATTACAGGTGTGAACCACCAGTGCCCAGCAAGAGTACATTTCTTTTTGAATAATGTCAACCCTTCCCTCGTGCTCTTATTTTTAAAAATTATTTCAGCTAAGTGAAGAAACATTGTTCTCAATAGAAACCTGTGTCATGTAGACTATCACATCTTCCTCCAGTTTGTTTTGTTTTGCTTTGTTTTGCAGACAAAATGACACTAGGCTCTCCTGGCTGTTCTCAAACCCTTGAGCTCAAGTGATCCTCCAGGCTTAGCTCCAGAGTAACTGGGAGTACAGGCTCTTACTACCATACTGAAATCACCAGTTTCTTTTTCCCTCACTGTCCAATTTTTTTGTGTGTCTGTGCTGGTACTAGGACTTGAACTCTGTGCCTGGGTGGTATCCTTGAGTTTTGTTCTGTTTTTGCTCAAGGCTAGTGTTCTACCACTTGACTTACAGCTCCACATATGGGGT